>NW_004798229.1:99866-107865 GCF_000002075.1 Aplysia californica | reverse complement strand
ACACATGCACGCACGCACAGACACCTACACATGCATACACATACACATACGCAGACGCATGCATTCACAATTTATAATATACTATAATATTATAAATTAAGATATCGAAAAACTATGCTAATGTGAGCAAAAGTTGATGCCCCTTTGGATATCCCATTGTTGTCTTGGAGACTCCACTTTCACGCGTTAACCAGGACCGTTTATCAACTTCTTTGTAGATTCTGCTTCTTCATCTCTCAAACCCACCCCAATCCGCCTCATCTCTCCCTCGCTTTCTCTTTCGCTTTTCACTCTGACGTCTCTTCCTCCCTTTCATGCTCTCCCCCTTCTCGGCCTGTCGATCTCTTTCTTTTTCTCTTTCTCCCCCCCTCTCTCTCTCTCTCTCTCTCTCTCTCTCTCTCTCTCTCTCTTTCTTTACTTTTGTACCTCCAACCCTACTTTGGTCTGTGTGTCTGTCTGTCAATCTCTCTCTCTCTCTCTCTTTCTCCTCTTCACCTCCCTTTACCATTCAAACACCCCAACCCGTTGTCTGCTTTGTTTTTTCAAAACAATTTCGTACTGGCTCCCTCCTCCGAACTCTTTTTACTTTCCATTTTATGTTTGCGTCTCTGTATTTAGTGGAGCTGGGACTCAACGTAAAACACTTCATTTGTTTTCTTTCGTACGTTCTAGCACTTCATTCCATCTTTTGTCGGCAACCGCAACGATTTTTGTAAAGGAATAAAAAACTAGACACTTGAAATGTTAAATTCAAAAGAAAAATTAATTTAGAAGCTTTCACAGGAAAGTGAGTCGCCTGCAAACTTAGGTTAATCAATAGAGTCTATCGGCTGTGTTTAAAAAGGCATAAATTGAGTTTTTGAAAATTATTCTATTCATGCAGTTCACATAATCTCATTGACAAAAGAAAGCAGTTTAAGCAGGCAAACAAAACTGAGACAAAAAACAGCAGACTATCATTAACCTCATCTATGGCGAGAGCAGGATAGTGAACAATGGACACATCCAAACGTTTGTGACGGGGCATGAGAAGAAACTACATCTCGGCAATGGCGTCAACGCCGTTGTCTTCTAACCCGTCACTTCACACCCTCGCGGCAGCAGCAGCAGAGGAGTTACCATCAGCATCGGTCGTCATCAACATCAGCAGCAGCATGAATCATTCACTCACTCATTCACTCCTGTCTGCGCAGTCCGCCCGAATATCCGAATAATCTCTCCCACAAGTATCTCATTTAACGTCTATTGTTCTTCAGTCCTGAGACTACCACAGGAGCTGCTCGGAGCATCAAGGGAGACCACTAGTGCTGACGTGGATGGAAAGGGCGGAAAACAGAGTCGGGAATGGCGCGCAAGGAGGAGGTCTTGGCGGGGGTCCGCGCCCAAAAACGGCTGATATCGTGTTTGAACAAGTGCTAGTGTTAACGAGCCCGGGTTTAGAGGAGTTACCCCCGATGATCTGGGACGAGGCGAGCCTCTCAGTAAGGAGATCTAATTACAAGATGAAGGGGGACAAGTGCCTTTCCAAAAAATAAAAAAGAGAGCGATTTTTGGAATTGGTATGGGTAGGATGGAATGGGGGCTCGGGTTCAGTGAAGGAAAAAGGGGGAATAGTGAGGGAAACAGAAGGGAAAAAATCTGATATGATAAGGCAAATTGATAACGTAGCTGCTAACGCTGAATTTTCCTTTAGTATTATTCTGTTTTATTTTGCTTTGTTTTATCAATTTTGTTATTCCTATTTCCGATATGATAAGGCAAATCGCCATCCGCATCTGCAAGCTTGATTTTATGTATGATGCTATTCTATTCTATTCTGCTTTGCCCTATATTTAGTAAAATTATTATTTATACATTTCTTATTTTAAAGTATGCTTATGTCTTGTATTGCTTTTTTTTCTTTTCCCTCGTAGCTCCACTTTGTTTGTTTGATGTTTATAAAACAGTTTTATCAAGAGTTTGAACTAATGTGGCAGTTAAGGTTATTAAACTTGATTTACTCTTAACTATGCTCGAAGTTATTTTGTCTAAATTTTGTGATAGTATCAGTTATAGTTTCTATTCCAACCGCATTGATTACACTATATTCGTTTACTGTGTTGTGTCGATGGTTGTTCTATTCTTTTACATGTTCTTGGTTATAATCTTCTTTTATACACTCATTGTAGTATGCTGTACTGTCAGTTCGATAGCTCCTAACCAGACCTGAAAAAAACCTAGTTGTTCTCGTGTATGACGACAGTTCACGTTTAATAGCATAATTATTTTATGGAACTGAACCTTTTTAATAAAAATTCAACCTTTGAAAGAACTCATTCTGGTGGCGTTAATAACTCTTATGAAACTACTCTTATATTCGTCAACTTTTGCTTACAACAAAAAGGTGTTCTTACTAATTTTAATTTTTTTAACGTTTACAGGGTCAATTTTAGATTGCTTTAGGTTAGGTGGGTTATGTAACTTAAAGTTAGTTTACTTTAGAATAAAGGCATACAGACTGGAATATATTATGCAAAACGAATGCAAATATACGAGTACATGGCCCATTACAACCAAAACCCTCGCCCTACAGTTCATAATGTTTGACCGTAAGATAACAAAACGATTATTTCGGAGTAAGCTGCAGAGAAGCTTCCAAAACCAACGACTCCGTGACTGAGACAAAGTAGTGGTTATTTCATTCCAGATGAGACCATGGTGCGCATGAAGTCACAGTTACTGTTTGACAAGACAGATTAAAACAACAACATGAAACTGATAACGGACCATTTTCGTTCTCCACGATTACGAATTTGCAGAATTGATGTTACCTTGATCAACAATCAAAGCGT
Source organism: Aplysia californica (assembly GCF_000002075.1). Lineage (NCBI taxonomy): Eukaryota > Metazoa > Mollusca > Gastropoda > Aplysiida > Aplysiidae > Aplysia > Aplysia californica. Next base: position 105,034 of record NW_004798229.1, on the reverse strand, counting down.
ATGTTGAAAAGTTGACAATGCCCAGAGGTTCCCAAGCGTTCTTCGCTCCTCCACGTTTGTCCTCCACTTTCCAGCGTGGTTGTTTGCTTGCAACTTTGAGGATGTTTCGCCTCCTAATCGGCATCCCACAAGTGTTGATTCTTCAGCAATCAAATGCTGAATGTGGATGTGACAGCCTAGGCCCCCCACAAAGACAAATGTTTCTTCATGTTTGATTTCGGGCGCCTTTGGCAATAAGTTTTCCACTTTGTCTGAACTTTTGCCGTATAGATGAAATCATCCTTTGTTAGACTGTGTGCCCAAAATCGAGAAACTACACAATCGCTTTGTGACTTGTATGCATTATACTTAATCAATTCGTTTTCATTGCTTTGTTTTCCATGATAACTAGAATTATCTTTTTAATCGTAAAGCTTTAGATGAACCTTTGTCTCAGAATAGTACGACTTTTCTGTCTGCTATGATGGATACTCGTTTGATTTTTTTCAGTGCTCCATCGACAAACAAACTTTAGGCAGAATACAGCTCTCATCTCTTCCAAGGATCTTCCCAATTTTCTTCTTCTCCTCCTCCTCTTTGATCTCCCCCCTCGGCGTCATGGCCAATCATATTGCAGCGACTCCGCTTCTGAGCCTCATTATCGATCAAAACAAAAGGGGCGGGGCGAGCCGGTGCTGCTCAGACCGGTGTGAGCGCTCACGGGGGGACTCACTCGACAGACGGGGAAACCATCAATGAAACAGGCCTCAAGTTAGTGTGCGTGGCGATCAGAGAAGATGCGTTTGTGAGGAAAGAAGAAGAAGAAGAAGAAGAAGAAGAAGAAGAAGAAGAAGAAGAAGAAGAAAAAGAAGAAGAAGAAGATGATGATGATGAAAGAGAAGAAGAAGAAGATGAAGAAGAAGAAGAAGAAGTAGAAGAAGAAAAAGGAGAAAAACACAAAAAACAATAACAACTACACCAATAACAATAACTACAACAGCATCAACAACGAATGTAAACAACGACGACGAAGAAGACAACAAGAACACAGAAATAACATGAAAAGATAAAAAGGGTTTGAAAATTTTAAGGATTTTTACCTCTTTCTTGTAGAGGCTCCAGACAGAATATCATTTTGTAAGGTCCTATTGGTTCCGCTTTCTCTCACTTCCTTTTTTAAAATCCTTTTTCGGAACTCAGGTGGGGCATGGTAAGACATTCAACAACCCAGTCCGTTCGTTATGATGGCGTAAGTTTGAGTGATAATAGCGAAGTGCTCTTGTTGTTATGCCAAAATACATCTTTAATTTTATTTTGATCTTGGCAGTTTCCAAATAAAACCAAAGTAATTCAAATACAGATTATAGTGGCGAGATGACTAAACTGACCTTGCCAGCCGGTGGTCAGGCTGATGAACTGGCAATCAAGAGGTTGCAGATTTGAATCAAAGTTACGAGTGTACACACTCATACTGTGTTTTTTTTTCCTAGTTCTATCTAATCATCTGTCAAACTGTCTGTCCCACACTAATACAAACGGACAAACGCACACACAAACTTACATACACAGAGACACAAGCTCAACCCCAGAGAGAGAAAGAGGGAGAGGAGGGGGAAGAAAGAAAGAAAGAGAGAAAGAAAGAAAGGGCGAACGTGAGAGAGAGAAGAGGAGGAGGAGGAGGTGGAGGAGGAGGAGGAGGAGGAGGAGGAGGAGGAGGAGGAGGAGGAGGAGGAGGAGGAGGAGGAGGACGGGGGAAAGAAAGGGAGGCAGAGAGAGAGAGAGAGAGAGAGAGAGAGAGAGAGTGGGAAACTGAAAGACACATAGAGAAGCAGAGAGAGAGATAGATAGATAGATAGATATATAGATAGATAGATAGATAGATAGATAGATAGATAGATAGATAGATAGATAGATAGATAGATAGATAGATAGATAGATAGATAGATAGATAGTAGATAGATAGAGAGATAGATAGATAGATAGATAGAGAGAGAGATAGATAGATAGATAGATAGATAGATAGAGAGAGAGAGAGAGAGAGAGAGAGAGAGAGAGAGAGAGAGAGAGAAAGAGAGAGAGAGTTGAAGGGGGACCCCTACAGAAAGATAGTGAAAATCGTTTGGGATGATGATCAGAATCTAGATGTGCACTTGATAAAAATGAGTGAACTAAAAGATACTACCAGTGTTTTGTCTAGCAGCAGACCGTTATGAACGTCTTAAAACTGCCTCTGATCAAGTTCTGGAATAATAAACCCCGAGATTCATATTATCGTTCAGTTCCGGAGATCATTCGATCCGTAAGCTATAACATCGACACTCAATCTTTCAGTGATTTCAAAGTCTTCTCACTCTTCTGTTTTCCCCGCTCTTTCCTGCCACTCCACAAGATGTCGACCCCGAGCAGAGGGGCTCCACCCCAGATGGATGAGTGACCCTTACCTAGGTCCTGAACATCGGGTTACAAGCGCCCGCGTCCGGCCGTCTCCTATGACACCACTTATCTCCCCGGCCATTGAGAAGACGTGGGACTGTCAACGGACGGTGGAGAACCGAAGTCAGAGCATGGGTTCCCCTCTCGCTCGATCGGCTAGGGCTTGTCTAATCCTAACTTCAAACACAAAGTCGAGCAGGGATAACTCTCCTGGAGAAAGAGGTCTATTATATCTAGTGGCGCCAGAGAGCCGGACTTCCAGACATCTCGAAAACGGATCATAAGGCCCCCAAGACTGGAGACCTGGCAGTGTAAGGGAACGGGGACATTGTACGTCGTTACGCCTGTCTCCGGTTCCATGTTGGTTTTTGACCTGCAGTTCATACAGGAAGTCTGAGAGGTACTCTCCATGACGCCATGAGACTTAGTGGTTGCTGAATTATTGTTGTTATGATATTATTGCCCGTGTTCTCCCTTACTCCACACCCCCTTCTCTGTCTTTCATTCTCACCCTCTCTCTCTCTCTCTCTCTCTCTCTCTCTCTCTCTCTCTCTCTCTCTCCTTTATTGCTTTCTGATTTCCCACTCTTTTCTCCCTTTGGTTTTAATAGGCTGGTGAAACAGTACATTGTTTTTTAATTTAAAAAAATAAACATCATTACAATAATAACGTCTATTTCCTTTGCGTAAAAGAAAGGCTTCGAGGTGTGTGAAAAGTACTCATCAGTGTTCAGAATCTTCGACTACTGGTGCCAGCAGTCTTCGGGAGCAAAATTTGCCTCAAAATGCCGATGAACACCATATTTATAGAGTGCTGACAGAGAGCATTAAAAAATAGATGTACGCTAGTATATCCATTTAATCTCATAAAATTGCTTTCATTAAAAAGGGAAGGGTAGTTAACAATGTTATCAGAGAGTACTTTGGTGAAGCAAAAGAAAATGAACTCGACTCAAATGTCAGGAATTGAATAATGCCCATAAGAAGTGCAGTCCTGACGTTCTACCGAGCACTGTGTGTTATCTCTTAGATGTTTATTTTCAAAAACACGAAGTGCAGATTTTTTTTTGATTGATGAAAGTTCAAATTAGAAATGAAACCTCGTCTGCAAGAGATAGCGTGTTTTAAACACAAGAAAACATTAACAGTTTTCACAAAGAGTTCGTCCTGTTATGACCAAGGGACAACTTCAGTTGTTGTTTTTTAGTTTCTTTATTATCAGTTTTGTTTCCTTGTGTTAGGAGGAGGACGACGAGGCAGAAGGGGAGTAGGGGGGAGGATGGAGAGGGAGGAGGGGGAGAGGGGGAGGAGGAGAAAAACAAATGGTGTTCATCTTTATAAAATCCTTATTATCAATTCAATCATGATTGAGAATCCATACGGCTGACTAGCGTTCAGAGCCACTTTGCTGCTCATCCCCCAACCCCCATATTTTCTCCCCTCCCCCTCCCCTTTTTTACCACTCAATTCTACTCTAGAGATTGTCAAAGTTCTCCTCAACTGTGCGCTCCTCCTTCATCTTGGCGTCTATCACGTCCACTTGCCAAAGTGTCAAAACTTTCGGTCGCAGAAAATCTTCCAGTTCAAAGTGGACCGTCATATTATTCCGGGTAGCCGTAGGATTGATTGAGAGCCGTGTGTGTGTTACCTAACGCTCTCTTATGGCCTGGCAGTCCAGATACGGGCCATGCTGGCAACTCCGCCACACAGGTAGAGTGAGTTTGCAAACAACACCGGCCAGGGAAACTTGGAGACCACAAGGCAAACAAATCATTAGCGGTCCATCTCGCCAGTGTATAATCCCAGTATAGACCTTATTTTGGCGTGTTTTGTGTCTGAGCTGGGATTTCTCTCAGTTTGGTTGAATTTTATCGCTATCTCTACGTCTGCGGGTTGCAGTGTGTCACTGGTTGAGTTTCCTTTGTTTATGTCGCCACGTTCGTGTTTTTCATTTTGTCGAGTGTGAATTTGTGGGTCTGTTATCGCCGACGTCAAATTCTGAACAAAGCAAATATTTTGGATTCCTTTAAAGAAAGCTTGCATGTTTGTTACTAAAACGTTTCAAAACTAGGCGGAATGTGAAAACTTAATTTTCATTCTCTTTGTAGGACACAGTTGAGTTTTTTCTTTCTCTCTGAAGTACTTAGTTTGATCTGTATTTGTCGTTTGCAAGGACATTTACAAGGACATTCTCTGGCATTTTATTTCATTGGCAGAATGTCATTGCTCGTTTTGTTTTAAAATATGAGATTATGGAAAACACCATTTAGCTTTAATGTTTAAATTTCTGTCTGGCGATTATGAGTTAGAGAGAACGATAGAGAGAAAACGAGGGAGGGAGAGAGAGGGGGAGAGGGGGAGAGAGAAACAGAGAGAGAGAGAGAGAGAGAGAGAGAGAGAGAGAGCAACAGAGAGATGGAGAGGGTTAGAGAGTGCGAGAGAGATAGAGAAAGAGCGGGCGGGAGAGGGCGAGAAAGAGCAAAAGAGAAAGAGAGAGAGAGAGAGAGAGAGAGAGAGAGAGAGAAAGGGAGAGAAAGAAAGAAAGAAAGAGAGAGAAAGAGAGATAGAGAGAGATAGAAGAAGCGGTAGAAGAAGCAGAAGAAGAAGAAGAAGCAGAAGAAGAAGAAGAAGAAGAAGAAGAAGAAGAAGAAGAAGAAGAAGAAGAAGAAGAAGAGGAAGAAGAAGAAGAAGAAGAAGAAGAAGAAGAAGAAGAAGAAGAAGAAGAAGAAGAAGAAGAAGAAGAAGAAGAAGAAGAAG
>NW_004798229.1:97212-99686 GCF_000002075.1 Aplysia californica | reverse complement strand
AGGCCAAGAGATGAGCATACGAAGAGACGGAGACGAGAAGATGAGCAGATGCGGAGGAGGTTCAATAAATCCGTTTATATTTTACACATACACACAATCTAGTTAATTTAGGAAGGAGGATGTTTCCACCCTGCCTGTTACGGCCAACCCTGGCTGAGTAGACAGAAGGTGATCTTGGTAAAACGACTTACTTTTTTATATATAGGGAATCGAACTCATTTCTTCTCTACGCAAAAGTGAAGACCCTAACCATTACATCACGGACCCCTGGCGAGGAAGAGAGAAATACAGTGAGAGAGAGAGAGAGAGAGAGAGAGAGAGAGAGAGAGAGAGAGAGAGAGAGAGAGAGAGAGAGAGGGGGGGGGAGGGGGGAGGGGGAGAGGGAAGAAGAGAGGCAAACAGACAGACAGACAATGAGACTAACAAACAGACAAACAGACAAACAAACAAAAAAACAAACAAACAGACGAACACACACATGCAGACAGACCCACATACCCACAGAGACGGATTAAAAGAAACAGGGGTGAAAGAAGAAAGAAAGCGTAAGAGATGAAGAGAAAGGGACTCCATAAACGGACTATACTGTCCTAATTTAGAGCCTTATACATTCACCTATATCAGTGCCCCCAATCCTTTTATTTGTCCTCATTATCCCTCTTTTCCCGCCTAAGCTGCACTCAGAACTTATGTACGTTTTATACACAGGAACTCTAGACTCTAGCCCACAAGCGCCGGAGTAGCACTGGCAATCTAGCTCAAACGAATCCCTGTAAATGTCAGCCCGTACAGTCACCCGAATACGTACCTTGCTGCACCTGGAACGGGCCCTGTTAAATCTTCCACACCTTGATTCCTTTTTTTATCGAGAATAATTTTATCACTGATGCGAACCTTAGAAAAAAAAGCATCGACTGCTTAATATTCGCTAATTTTATCTCTGAATACATGTATATGGCAATTTCTGCTTACGCAATATGGCAATTCCAGAGGGCCATTCAGTTTTATTTAAATTCAGATTCCCTATATTTGTCCTCACCATTACGTAATTGCCGCTCCCAATTTGAGAAATTTTGCACTGCGTTCTTTTTTTTACACCGTTTTTTTCTCCCTTTTTTCAAACATTCATTCAGTGTTTGAACTTTCTGTGTCCTCTATGCTCTCCTCTCTTCTTATGTCTTCATCTCTCTCTCTCTCTCTCTCTCTCTCTCTCTCTCTCTCTCTCTCTCTCTCTCTCTCTCTCTCTCTCTCTCTCTCATTGTGAAGAAGGGAGTGAGCGAAACTGAAGTAGTTACATCTATCGATCAAACGATATTTCTACACTGTTCTTAATCAACCTCTCTTTTCTTTTCTCTGTTTATCTTTCGCCCCCTACCAACCTCCTCTATGTGCAGACCTATACAGATGCTTATTCCCCCACCCATCGCGCGCAAAAAGAGTATCACTATTCCCAGAGCTCTATTTTTTCCGCAAACAGACACCCCCCCCCCCCCCCCCCCCACCGCCCCAGTTACAATTCCTTTTGAGAAAGAGTAAACAAGGGAACGTAACAACGAAAAAGGAACAACTGTGCCTATTTTAAGCTTTCTTTTTTATGCAAAAAAGTTCGAGAAAAGTACGTCTCCTTATTAGCCGTGAGTGCACTTGGTGGAGCTGGTGATCATAGATTCTGTGCAAACTTGTCTGCCATCTCAACTTGAAAGCTTTTGCGGCGCAGTCCGCGGTGCGATCTCTGTCCATTCATAACAAGTGCGGGGAGGTTGTTTGAAGATAGGCACTACTTCTGCAAGACATCGGTTTAAAGTAAATACGGCATACCTTTTATCGGTGTGTGTGCATGTGTGTGTGTGTGTGTGTGTGTGTATGTGTGTGTGTGTGTGTGAGAGAGAGAGAGAGAGAGAGAGAGAGAGAGAGAAAGAGAGAAAAAGAAAAAGAAAGAGGATGAGAGACAGATAGAGAGGGAGAGAGAGAGGGAAGGGGAGAAAGAGAGAGAGAGAGAGGGAGAGAGAGAGAGAGAGAGAGAGAGAGAGAGAGAGAGAGAGAGAGAGAGAGGGAGAGAGAGAGAACAAAACTGGTAGCATACAACCACAGAGCAAACACACTATTATCTTCCTGTGCAATCACAAAACAATTGGCGTGGTACTTTACGTGTATTCATGAAGGTGTCAAAGAGAACACCCAGGGTGGGCCATTTTCGAACTGTGACAAATCAGCATTTTTTCCCTAACTCCTAACTACTGTTTTACACTACGGGTTGTCTTTACCTATACGTGTATCTATTTTTTACATTCTGAACTTTTCATGTTCCAATTTCTGAAATGTTCTATTCTTTCAATTTCAAATTTTGACAACCATTTGCCTTCTAATTCAATTTTTAAAGCTATTAATTTTTTTTCTTCTCAAAATTGTGAACTTAAGTTTGTTTTTGTTGTTTGTTTATTTGTTAGGTTTTTTTGTTGGGGGGGGGGGGGGGG
>NW_004798229.1:94055-97082 GCF_000002075.1 Aplysia californica | reverse complement strand
TGGGGGGGGGGGGGTTGGTCAGGGGCGTGTGTGGGAGTAAATGTTGGATAATATTTTGAACCATAGTGTTGTGGAAAGTGTTTTGTTGAAGCCGATTCAGTTTGAAAATAGAGCTGAACCTTGTTATTACTATATTCATGATTATTTCAACAGTTTTTTAAAGTAGCAACCAAACACATAACTTGACATTGCTACTTCAAAGGTCAATTCCTTAATGGAATATAGGTTACGCATTTATTTAGAAAATCTTAAAACTTTTTATAAGGTACTGAGTATCTTAGTTATGGTCGGTAATGCTTTCATTGCTCACATATGGTGATGTCTAACACCCTACATTGCATTTAATATGAACGCATAGCATTAATTCTGGTTCCTTCACAGACCATCGAGTACAGAGAACGTCAGTAAAACAAACAAGGAAAATCATGGCCCATTTTAGATTTCTTGTTCAATGATTTGTTTCAACCCAGTAGATAACTGCGCCATTGTGTGTATATTGCCTTCTTCGTTTAAACTTAAAAAGTCGCAAATTTTGTCGCTATTCAAAGCTTTGGGTACAGTCGAATCGGTCCTGTAAGTATAGACTGTAATATGTTTTTAAATTTTGCTTTAACAGAAGAGATACGAGTTATAGATAGATAGATGGACAGATAGATAGACAGATAGATAGATAGAAAGAAAGATAGATAGATAGATAGATATATTGCGTTGTTGTAGAAAACTTTGAAAAGTGGGAGCAGAATTCTTTCTCTTCTTTTCTACCTCTCAGTTTCATGTTGAGATTGACTATTTCACTGGCTTTGGTGTATATGGAAGAAGATGGAGGATAGTCTAGAGAGGATCTACGTCGGATCTGAAGAGAAATATGTTTTTAAAATGAAAGAGAAGTGAGCCGAGATTTTTGTTTGGCATGTATCTTTTGCGAGTACGCACTCGTCTTTGTATTTTTGTGTGAGCACGCAAGCGCGGAGAGAAGCATTAACCCCTCGGGGCGGTCTACTGACTGAAATTTCTCTAGGCCATTCCCAATCGGGGGAGGGGGGGATTAACATCTCGAGTTCTTATGCAGAGGAGAATTATAATTGTAAATGGGATGATTCACCAATGTCATGCTCATAACTGTGCCTGAACTGCAACAGGAAACTACTGCATTTCTTTTTCTTGCCTAATCCTAACTATCGCCATTTTCCCTCAACTTCTTTTGTATGTTTGTCACATTCTGGTGACCGGCTATTTCCTGGGTGCCTTGATAGTCGAAGCAGATTTTGTGCTGTTTAAGCTAGAGTAAGTCTGATTCCCTTTAAGGACTTCTCTGTTGACATCCACCCCTTGGCGCTCATATGACCTTATGCAGAGCGCGCCGTAAAACCTCTACTAAAATAAACTAAAAGGAGAGAAGGATGGAGGAATGATAGGTTGATGGTTGTACCTCCTTTAATTTTGCACGTCTTTTGTTTTGAACAAGGTGAGCAAATATGCAATTTTGGAATTAAACCCAGTCTCCCTCACCTCTCCTAGACTACATAATATAATATTGCCAACTTATGAGAATGATTTAATAAATTATTAATGCCCCCCCCCCCTCTCTCTCTCTCTCTCTCTCTCTCTCTCTCTCTCTCTCTCTCTCTCTCTCTCTCTTTGTCTCTCTCTCCCTCTCTCTCTCTCGTTCTTTTCCCCCTTTTCTATCTCCTCCCATCCTCCCACCCCTCTCGCTCTCTGCCCCTCTGTCTCTCTGTCTCTTTGTCTCTCTGTCTCCCGGTCTCTCTGCCTCTCTTTCCCTCTCTCTTTCTCTCCCTATTTCTCTCCCCCCCCCTCTCTCTCTCTCTCTCTCTCTCTCTCTCTCTCTCTCTTGCTCTTTCTGTGTATGTTTGTGTGAATGGATTGTATTTTCGACTACGTGTTTAAGTAACTGAAATAGCAAGAAGGGGAGATTTTGCACATACATTTGAGATGTACAGACATGCCCACGTTTTACATGATATTATTATTATTCTTTTAGTGTGGGGATTTTATTTGGTGTGTTTTTTTGCTTGGTTTTCTGATGATGTTTTTTCTGGGGAAGGAAGAGAAGCTGTTGTTTTTTGCCCTCCATCTCTTTTATTATTGGGGGCGCAAGCGCGGGGGATGGGTGGGAAGGGGCTGGGTGAGAGAGGAGGAAAGGGTGATGTCTTGTCCCCACAAGGCCGATCCTGTGGATTTCGAGTCTCTCTCAGAAGTAAACAAGCTCTGTGTGTGCCGTGGAAGCGGCGGCATAGCAGGCCGAGACCAGGTCTTGTTTGCCTGGATCAGGGAGTTGGGCGCTGGACTCCGCGGACAGGCCAGTCAACATGTTCCCCCGGCAGGGCCCGGCTGCTCCGGCTCCACATTCTTGGTCAGTGCGGATGTTTGCTCGGCGGAGCTCCCCCAGAACCCTCGGCGGCCACGGCAGCCCCCAGAGAGCGTGTGTGCGTTTGTGTGTCAGTGAGTGTGGTTGTATTCAAGAGGCAGGAACAGGCGAGGAGCGGTAATGGGAAGGGGAGGGAGACGAAGGTGGGAAAGAGTGACATAAAAGGAGCGAGAAAGAGGGAGACGACTTTGGCGACAGGAAGAGAGGGGAGAGAGATAAAGAGAAAGAGAGAGAGAGAGAGAGAGAGAGAGAGAGAGAGAGAGAGAGAGAGAGAGAGAGAGACTGATAGCATTTTAGTGGTTGGGCTCTTAGATGATAGTATTTTAGTGGTTGGACTCTTAGATGATAGTATTTTAGTGGCTGGACTCTTAGATGGTCGACGCAAATTAAGGGTTCTATTCCCGCGGTGGTCAGCTGGTTTGATCGTGTATCGCTGTCTAAATGCGGAGATGCTGCAACACTCTGAGCCATAGCTGGTCCTGACAAGCAGGGTGAAAGCAACCACCCCCTTATATCGTGTAATTTTTTTTTATGTGTGCGTGAAACGATTACAATAAATCATTTTGGAGAAAAACTTTGCTCTGGTAAAACTGCAATCCATCCTCTCTACACTTGTCTTGGCCCGATAGAATAGGCTAACA
>NW_004798229.1:92171-93955 GCF_000002075.1 Aplysia californica | reverse complement strand
TCCCTCCTCCAGTCTCTCTTTCTCTCTTCCTGTCGTTTGGAAGAAAAGAAAGGTAGGAAAGAAGTAGAGGACGTGTTTTGTTGGTTTTTCACACTTGGCTCGGTCCAGACACACAGACGCTAGTCCAACCACTGCTAAAACCCCACGCTTCTTTTCCTGTCTCTTGTCCCCGGAGAGCGGATTCTGACCGGAAATAGATTGGACTTCCGCTCCATGAAGAGTTAGTGGCAAGCCGGGCCATGGGAATGTACCTCTGTACTCGCAGTGTTCGGGTTCATTAAGAAGACATGACCTTTGAGGCAAGAGGTCAGCGCCGAAGCTCCGGGATTACCGTCGGTGTCAACTGTATGATGTTGCTTCTCGGGGGAGATTTGGACGTCTGACGTGCAGCAGTCTGTACGATCATCAGGCTAGGACTAGTTAAACTTTGCCGTTTGACTTTCTGCCTGGAATGTTGTCACAAGAATATTGATCACCACACTTCAAATTTTCTTCATTTATCAGTTTTCTTTCACTGGTCTCTGAAGCATAATGATTCGGCTCTTTGCCTTTTACGCTAAGAATTTGAGTTCGAGCCTCCGGTATAGAAGATAAAGTATTATGCTGCGTCTCCGTCTTCCTGCTATGTGGCAATGCATCCCACATGGCTCGGTTGACACTCATTAGGTTCGGCCCGGAGCAGCCCCATTCATAAAGAGATGGAAATAATGTTGATGGAAGCGTAAAACATTAATGATACTCGTTACAACCTATGTTCCGACTCTCATTCTCTTATCCCCCCCCCCCCCTTCCCACACGCACGCACGCTCACACACACGTACGCACACATATGCACACATACAAACTTGCCTACATTTCAAACATTAGCACATCGTCTTCAGAGTGGAATTGAGGTAGATACCACTAAAATATGCCCTTCTTCTTATTTCTTTGCGTTCCTTTTAATTTATTACCAGGTACCAAGTTCTACCTTTTAGCTCTTTTAAAACACATCTGATCACTATTTTAGAGCGAATTTGATTCCCTGGCATATGTTGAGACAAGAATTCTCAAGCTTTCTTACATCAACATTTTTGCTTGATTTTCACCTTTCCCATTTTGCATCTCTCCTGATTCAATAGTCTGCGGTGGATGGGATTACACCGTGCATCAGTGCACACAGAGGAGTTATTTCGAATCCTCTGAAGGTGAGTTTATTCTGTAGGGTATGCCCGTTTTAATGGCATACTGTACCCCATATTATTCTTACTGGGTAGACCCAGACAGGCAGTGTAGAAGCAGCCATCACTCAAACTAAACTGTATCGATGCGTGTGTACATTTATTTATAAATATTATATTTACAGTTCACAGATTTTTTTCCTGTCACATTTTTTTTCTCTACTTCTTACTTTTAAGAACATCTAACTCTTCTCGTCTCTCGTTTTTTTCAGGTTCGTGAGCTACATCAGCATACAACATATTAATATACTCTTTTCCCTTCATTTGTCTAAATGTTTTAGCCAAATGAAGAAAAGAGAGTAATATTATCGAGTTTTAAAAAAACCAAAAGTTTTGGCTCTGAGGCAATACAAAATAACGAAAATAGTTGTAAAAGTTAAACGTGTATTTCATTATATGGAACATTGCATAGCGGAGCGTTAATATTTACTTTATTATTATCTTTGTCAAACTATATTATATGTCATCATGACAGGTACTTTAACTTGTTTTCTTTACGTTAAGTCTTGATGGATCGTCATAATATAACTTTGAAATCTTATATATATATATATATACACACAT
>NW_004798229.1:80228-90690 GCF_000002075.1 Aplysia californica | reverse complement strand
TCTCACTCTATATATATATACCTATCTATCTATCTGTCGATATATCTATGTATCTGTCTGTCTGTCTGTCTGTCTGTCTGTCTGTCTGTCTGTCTCTCTCTCTCTCTCTCTCTCACACACACACACACACACATACACACATACACACACACACACACACATACACACACACACACACACACATGCACACACACACCCACACACACACACACGCACACTTCTCCTCTCCACATGCTGACTTCACTTTTGAAAAAAAATTACATTGCTTTTAGATGAAGTCGTTTGTTTGCCTCCTAACAAAAGTTCCATGATCTGAATAGCTTTTAAAGTGTAAGTTTGATCATGCCTTCTATCTATTATGATTTTTTCTTGAAAAGATACTGGGAGCCCAAACAAAGTAATACATCAACGTTCGCTTTCGAGTTTGTGGCGTGATTTCATAGAAGGCGTGGTCTCCGACGAGAAGAGAGCTCGGTCAACACGTCTGCCTTTTTTGAAAATTTGTATTATAACTTCTACTTGAAAGAGGGGCGCTTATTCCGTGTGTTGAAAAGGGACAAAACTTCTCTGTACAGCTGTCATGAAGTTGTTTTTGTTTATAATGAAGTTGGCCATTTTGTCTGTGGATGCACACTCACGCACACGCCCGGGTGTGGCTATAGAGCAGAGATCTTGGAGCAACGATATGAGCAAACAGTCTACACGAGGCTCCTGGCAGTCACTTCATTATGACCACAGCCACGACACGTTCGAAATATTACTCAACACGTGCTTTTCTTCTTGAAGCGCATCCCTTGAAGTTAATCTTCTTTTGATGAGAGCCGGCGCTAAGCTCCCGCCTTCAAAGGGACGTGACTCCACAAAAGGCGGCGCTGCTTTCATCGCGACAGTCCCGCTCCATCATTCCTTTCTGCCCGGAAGTTAAGATGAAAGATTCCGTAAAAATGGCCGCCATTTTGCGCACGTAGCGGATCTTTTGTGTCCACAAAACGATTTCCTTTCTACAACATTGCGCCAAGAGATGGAAACCAAGCTGGCCAGGGACGCAGGGGCAAGATTTGCTCTAACAATCATAATATTTGTGTCCCATGACGAGCAAATTGGCCTTGGCAAACGGGTTTGTTATTTCCCTAACCCAAGTTTATGTTCCTTCGCCAAATTAGACAAAAGATTAAGCAATGCGGTCGCAAGTGTAGCGACCAGCGCCGCTCTGTGGGCCCGAGGGGGCGGGGTCTACACCGCCAGCCAGTCCGTGTGTGCACAGACAGTTTGCTGTGTGAGTACGGCCGCTCGCTGTCTTAGTTTTTGTTTGTGTGAGCGCTCATGTGCTCGTACTTTTTGTCGCCCCAAAAACGTCGGCGTAGCTGTCAGGACTGCGATCAAGCAGGTTTGTATTTGACTCGGAGGTCGAGGCATATACGTTACATGTCGCGAACTGCTCGTCCTATTCAAGAGTACGGCTTGAACAAATTTGGCTCTATGATCTTCCTTTGACGAGGAAGATTCAAAAGTTCGTCCGTTGGTTCTGTCGAATTAGAAAAACTAGACCTCAAATCCTTTCAAAACAAAACCCCCACTCGTAAAGTATCAAATTGGATGTCTTCTTTCCGTTAAAATTCTGGACAAAACTCCAGAGTTTCTATTGACATTAATCATTTAGTTATTCTAGTACACGAATACCGGTTTCTTAAGTTTCATTTACTTCTAAATCCTGAATCAAATTTATTATTGACTTGATAATACTAGTATACCATGACAGAACTGTAACGATTGTAGACGTTTTGAGATTCACCTGCCTCTTTTGATTTTACAATACCTACAAGAAGAAGAGCTAAAAGAGTACTGAGCTTGTCAATCCTGCTGAAAGGCATTGGTAAGTGTGGACAGTATGATCACAAGTGAAAACATTATTGTCGTCTGAGGCACACTGACTGACATTATAATTACAATTGCAAGAATATCTACAACCTTATGTTTAACTATAGGGAAGACACGGCGTTGTCTACTATTGACGATTGGTTTTACAAAGAGGACAATAAAAGTAATATGGCATTTTACAATGTTGTTCACAAACTATTGTTTCAGTTTCTCTCTGCATGTCGCATTGGTAGTCATAATATGACATCTAAGTATCGCTCAACCCCCTTTTAAAGTACACAGGCTTTACGAACACAGGTTACTATACTGCCGTGATCTGACAAAACGCATTTTTCTCAAAATCAAGGTTTCGAGATAATCGCGATTGAGTGTTTTTTGCTAATTAAACAAACAAACATCAATGTTGTTTTTGTTTGACTATCCCACATAAAAATATATCTCATTTACCATGACTATACCAAATTTGACTGAATTTGAGCTAAAGACAAACAAACAAACAAGAAGAATGCGTTTTATCAGATCTTCCTTGTGTAGAAATGCGTTTTATTTTCAACGCATTAATCCCAGAATGATTTGATAAAACGCATTTATTTTCTGCGTCTCGTTAACTGTGATCTGGTAAAACGCATTTAAATGCGTTTTATCAGATCATCACTAGAGAAGTCGTGTGTTTTGCTTCCAAATTCACTGCTGGTTAAACGTATTTTCTACGGCTGCAAAAAGGGTATTAAAATTTCTTGTTCAGATTCTGTTCTACAGTGTACATACAAAAGGTTTTACTGAAGAAGAAGAAGAAGAAGAAGAAGAAGAAGAAGAAGAAGAAGAAGAAGAAGAAGAAGAAGAAGAAGAAGAAGAAGAAGAAGAAGAAGAAGAAGAAGAAGAAGAAGAAGAAGAAGAAGAAGAAGAAGAAGAAGAAGAAGAAGAAGAAGAAGAAGAAGAAGAAGAAGAAGAAGAAGACTGCTCTGTAGGGTCAGCATTCGGAACCGTGGCTGACCAGATAATAATAATATCACTTAATAACGCGGCACAACTCCCGGGCCATCTCACAGGCATCGTCCTCTTGTCGTTGTTTTGTCTTAGTCTTTTTTTGGCACTTGAGATGTTGGGCAGTAATTTCTTGATAATGCTCACACTGGTAATGGTAACGAAAGATTCGGTCACTTTTATCCAGCTATTAATTCTGGTGAGTGAATATGCCATTCGGGGATTTAAATGCGTACGGAATTCGTTTCTTGACCACCAGTTTATTGAAAAGACATGTGGTGACTCTTTCAACATGAATGCACAACAGCGGTTCAAAGAACTTATGAAAAGGTATGTTGCAATCATGTTATTTTCATTGCATTTGAGGGAACTTTCGTTAAGTTTTCGTGGCTCCTGTTTTACCAGTCTTGAGTCGGGAACATTTTAATGGTCTGGAGTGACTGTAGAGGTAATGCTTTTGAAGAAGACAAATAAGTGACATGTCATTTTAGTTTATTTTTGACACTTGCACCACTGTTGACGAGTTCCTACAATATTCGTCTAGGTGTGAGACTGTTGTTAAAATGAAATGAACTATTCAGCCAAATCACAAGGACACCTCCACTTCTTGTTCGTTTTTAAACACGTGCCTTTCAGGAAAATCGTCCAAGAGCATAAAGACGATCACATCTCTGACGAAAGTTATGAACCACCTTGGTAAAACGTCGATGTTTGCAAAAAATCCAAAGATCAGCAGCCACAGCAGCCTCCGCTATAGAGGTTCCAGCTTTCTCTTGTGCTGAGGTGATCACTGGTCCATCAGATCTCCATGTTCCTACCCCTGTAAAGAGTGCACGTCGACGCCTTCATTTTGGCGACGATGATTCTGGTGAAAGTGAGCATCTGTCAGAGAGTTCTGGTGTGTCAAATCCATTCGCTGACTCGAGCGAAAACAGAGAGTTCGCCGAACTGTTGCCAGTTGCAACATCAACTCCAGTCCATTGTCCCTTGACTCAGTATGAACCAACTTCAACGCCGATGGTGGGAGAGCGCAGTTCTTTGTCTGATCTCCTGTCTGAATTTGACAATGTTCCATCTCCTTTGTCACCGATGCCGCCTTCGCAACAATCATTTGAAGAAAGCAAAGTGATTCTCGAGAATACGACTTTTCATTTCTCAAATTGCAGGCGAACCACCATTCTGTGTCTCTGAGGAAAGTCAGTCTGTTGCATCACCAGTGCAACCCATATCAGCTTGCCCAACAGACTTTCTGCCATTGTCGCCATATCAGTACTTATTCCCTTTATCACCAGGTCAACTTGAAGAAACCCCCTCTATCTCAGATTAGGTTTACCACACTCAACCCCTTCGTCCTCAGATCAGCTGTACCAAACCGCCTTGTCTCCATCACCAACGATAACATCCGTTGCATCTGAAAGACGAGAAGTACCACATTTTACTCTTAAGGAAAAGCACACCATTCTTCCTCCATGCAACTGTAAAATGAACTGCATCGGGAAAATCTCTCAACAAAGACGTCAAGTAATTCATGAGGAGTTTTGGAGTCAACCCTATCATGATCGCCGAAATTGGATTTTTCAACTCCGCTCGAAGACTAAAAGTGACTTTTTCAAATTCTCGTGTACGCTCTCAAAAGACTGAGGTAAACAGGTCGTCGTCTGCTCTGTGTTTTTTTTTCTGCACACCCTCGGATACATCCAATTCCGTATTCATCAGTTTAAAAATCTCAGGTGCTTCTGCAAGTGACTTGTTTGTCCCTAGAGACAAAAGGGGTGCAAAAACACCTTCCCACGCCTTGAGGGAAGACATTATTGCCGCAATAGACTCACACATTGAAGAGTTCCACCCTTCAGTGAACCACTACAAGCGAGAACATGCACCTAATAGGCGATATTTGTCATCGGACATAACCATTCGTGAAATGCACTCCTATTTCACAGAGACGTATCGCTCTCTAAAGGCAGGGTACAAATCCTACCGTAGGCGAGTGCAGCTAAATCTTTTAAACGAGATGTGTGAGATATGTCTGACTTTCTGACACCATGAGCTCCAGCCGCCCGGAATGGACACAGACTTGAGAAGTGTCAACTGTACACAGCCCACAAGAGACGGGCTGCTTCAAACCGTAAACACTAAGACAAAGATAGAGAGAAAGGCCCTGAATTAGGGTCCGAGATCATTGTATCGGCGGACATGCAAAAGGTCGTTTTGTTGCCTTTCATGCGGGGCGTCAAAAGCTGCTTCTTCCGAAACTGCCTTGTAGCTTTCCACGAGACGTTCGCACCCTTAGGACAGCATGCGACGAAAAAGAAAAGCCCAAAGCAAGTCAGATCTGTCCTCTGGCATGAGGCAACGTTTGGAAGGTCTGCCTCCGACGTTACTTCAGCTTTTGTTAAAGCAATTTGTGACATGGCTGAGGATGCAAAGGACATCATTATACAGTGTGATAATTGTTCAGGACCAAATAAAAATTGGTATTTGTTCACGCCCCTGGCAAGGCTGTTAAATGACAGCAGCAAACCTTTTCTCCACAGGGTCGCTTTTAAGTACCTTGAAACGGGTCATACATTCATGTTCTGTGACTCGTTTCATGGTAAGGTTGAGAAGAATATGAGAAGGAAGGGAAATATTTTCGGTTTTACCGATTATGTGGTGACAGTGTAGACCGCTGGTGGGGTCCCGAAAGTATTACAAATGAACTATTTAGACTTTGTAAATTGGGACAAAAAGATCACTTCAGCGACGAATGTGAACATTCCACGTATCAAACAGATGCCAGCAGTGAGTTTTTTTAATCTGCGTTTCGACCATACGTCAACTGTGATCTGATGAAACGAAATTTTTTTGTCCATCTCGGGAAGGAAAAAATGCGTTTTGTCAGATCATCTCTGAAAAAAAATGTGTTTCATCAGATCACGTTGGAAATAAATGCGTTTTAACAAATCTAAAAAGCTAGTTTATTTAAAAACTAGTCGCACTTAGGCTTTCATAATTATATCTCAAGTTGGCTTTGGACATGTAGAATTCATTAGTGGAATAAAACATTTTCGCGCCAAAATGAAAAAATGCGTTTTGTCAGATCACGGCAGAATACGTGTTATGACTAAAAATCTGTATATCTCTCTTTAACCTAAAAACGTAAATTATGACTCAAGTTGACTTTTAAATAAATTAAATTAGTGATCTCTCTTAAACTAGCAGGTAACACATTCTAGATCTTGGGGAACGCGAAATGCTCTTTCACATGTTTTATGTATCATCGATGGTAAAAGTTTCCTTTTTTCAGCTGACGACCATAAACTGTTGGCGATTTGTTTTCCATTTTGTTTTGTTTTTAATTTAAGAAACTATAAGTAGAACATAAAAGTTTGAGTAATACCAGGGTAGCAAAATTGTTTTACTTTACATATAATACATATTTGAAACAGAAATATTGACAAATACATGTACATTACACAGCCGTTTGCATTATTGACTCTACTGTGAAGTCAGCACGTATGCCGTAAAATGTATAGGCGGTTTAAATGTTTAATTCCTTTTTGAACGACAAACATCTCATATATGATAGAATATATATATATATATATATATATATATATATATATATACGAAATCTTGTATTCACTGCAGCTGGCGTCATGACCGGCATTCTTGTAGTGGTATGTTCTCGTCATTTTCACATCTTGCCACCTTAGAATTACAAAGTTCTATCTGCTCAGTACCAAGTTTTGATAAATTTGACGTAAAAAATGTGAGTTTCACAACATGGCAAACCTTTTCGAATGCAATTCTTTGAATATCTTGATAACAACTCTGAATAACTTTACGATTTTGATAGAGCAGATAGAACCTCTTTGTCTTAGCGACTCAAAACGGCCAAACATGTCAGATATAACTAAGGTAACGACGTGTTTCCTACACACAGATCGCTACCTCAGAATTACAAAGTTTTATCTGCTCGATACCTAGTTTTGATACGTCAAATATTTTGAGGTTCACATCAAGTTAAGCTTTTTCGAATGTGATTCTTTGGATATCTTGATGACGACTCCAAATAGTCTTACGATTTTGATAGAGCATATCAAACATTTGGTGTCTGACCCCATGGTCTTAGTAACTCAAAACAGCCGAAATTGTCAGATAGAACATCGTAATTTTAAGGTAGCTACCTCTTTCATGCAGGCAGAAGCGATTGTGTTGGGACTTCAAATTGAGAAAGAAAACCGACTTCATGGAAAAGCACAGCTGCTGAGGTGACCCAAAGACCAGGACAGATCCTGAAATGCCTTCTGGTACCGATGTTTGTGGAGTAAATATTACGTTCTTCGCCGTAGCGAGCAACAGACTTTAATTAATATTCCTCGAGGAGAAATCTATTTATGGAATGTACATGTCTTTCCATAAGATGCCATGTCTGACTCTGGCTGGGTTTGTCCCAATTTTCAAGGCTGAATCAGCCTATGCACGCTCTGAATTCTCTAAATTGTATCTATGAGGTTGTACTAAATCTGCTGCATCAAAGACGGTCCAGGGAAGAAGTGAAGTGAAAAAAAGAGTGCCACAAAGTACGGAAGACCTTCCCTTATATCGCAGCCAACACATGTAAAGCTGTTTCCCTTCTTTGATGAAGAAAAAGGTCCGGCAAGCAAACCCAACAAAGAAACCAGAAAAGTAATAGCAAACCAAGAGACCAGAGACAGCTTAGGTTTGCTGCTATCATGTCATACATCTCGCTGTAATTCTGATTCGAGGCATAACGTGTTTGGAATGCAAGGTCATCAGATGATTGTGAACCAGTAAATGGTTAGGCACATGTACTTTTAGTCTTTTTAATTTGATATTGACATATCTAAAAGTAACAACACAAAGGAAAGCCATTCATCTAAATGTATAATCCAAGGCAAAATTATAATTCCCACAGTACGGTCTACTTAGTCTTTTCTCGTTTTTATTAAACAATGATAACCCTTTTTAACAATTCGCCACGACCCTCAACCCCACCCTCATTTTTCCCCAAAAGAAAAAGAAGCATCAACAAAAAAAACTCTGATTATTTACATTATTATGAAACTCCTAATGAGACTATTTTCTTTGTACGTAAAATCTTCTATTTAAGGAGAAATATTTTAGCTGTTGATTAGACCTCTTATTCCCCGGCTGTATCGATTCGTTTCTTGGTTTGGTTTTCATCACTTCGTGCAATAGTGGATCTTTATCGTGCGGTTTTTTTTTGGTCTTTGTTTTCTTTAGTCAGACCACACCATACAAAAGCTCACTGGCAGTGGGATATTTGCCAAGTTTTACTTCGTCCATCACATCTCAACTAGCGGGCTTGAGATCACCACAACTTATACTGAGTTGCCTCCCCAGTCGTCAACGATGCTTCTGTGTTTACTTAGGGGTCCATTGATCACAGACTGATGAACCGCTATTAGACGCTAATGTGCCGGTGAGAATCTCTGCATTACTAACGACTGCGCTTCTGTCCGCAGTTGTCAGGCTCTCTGGATTCCCTCGTGCGTCGCTCCGATGGGTTCAATTCATCTATCCTTTTTTTTCACGATCTTCTATCACCTCATTTATCCCCTTAATAATCAAGTGATTCACTCGCGGGACTGCGCCTGAGTCCGCCAAGGAAGAGGAGGAGATCGGCTTGATTGTGGAATAAATAGCTGCAAAATCAACACTAGCTATGAGAAGTTTGATCGACGCCGCGTGCCGATCGCACGCTGGCCCACTTCTTATTCGTCAAATCTGCACCAACGCAACCCAGGACCACAAGGTGTCAGAAAAGATGCTGGGAGAAAAAGTGTAATGCCATATGAATAGACCCTGTATCTCAGACTTGCGTTAGTTGTGAAGCCCGTAACAAACAGCATGCTCGTTCGCTATTCTCTCACACGGTGAAGAAAGAATACGATTTGTTCGTGAGAGAGTGAGTGAGGGTGTTTTTATGCAGCTCTTCAGAACTATTTCATGGCTGGCTGCGCCTCTTAAACGATTGTCTCAGCTGCGGTCACGCTTAATAAGATCAGGTCTCCCTATCAAGCAGCACCTAGCCCGGCAATTCCCAGACAGGCTCAATTGTGCTATAACCTCGCGGTGAGACATGTGCTCTCAATACTTGTAAAACAAGAAATCCTATTGTGCGCTACGTGTCAAGGAAGAAACAAGAGAAACTAAATAAACAAAATCTTCGATCAAAACTTGTGGTCTGGACATTGCGGGTGAAACGTATTATTACCTCCCCTAGTGCAGGTCTCAAACAAATTAGCTGTACTCAAAAAAATTATCCCCTGTCTATAAGAAAGGGTGTGTAGAATCTATCCCCCAAGTGTATCACATCTCCCATTTTGGGATACAACTGAGCCGTGTTAGAAGAATAACAATAAAGCACATATTGTTGTTGATTTCTTCCCAGAAAGTTATCGTTGCATAATGATTGTGCCTCTTTGATTAGGTTGAGTAGTATAAAGAACAAACGCCAATGAGCTCGAGAGAGTGTCGTCTTCCATGAGGTGAGATCACCCAGCAGAGAAACGCATGCTGAATTCAAAAGTACATGCCGTCCCAAGAGCCCACAAGACAAACCCAAGAGAGAAAAGGGTGATCAAGACTATGAACATTTTTTTTTTATTTAGAGGAAATTAAGATCAGGGATATACTTTGCCAGTTGAAGAACATCGTCGCTTTTTGTAATGTTGTGTATTTACATGGAAAGGTGCGCTTTTTGTTGGATTACGCTGTATACGTTTATCCAAACGCAATTAGACAACCAAAAAGGATAAAAGGCGATAACATAATCATGCTGAGAGAAGACATTATAGAAAAATCGTTTTCTGAGATTTGCAAGATATTTGTTTGATTACAGTAATTAGCCAAAGGCTGCAATACATTGGACTGAAACACGCAGGTGTCTAGGGTCATCATGACATTCCTTCTGTGAGTATGATTTGTGAAAGGCACAATAAAAATTAGAAGAAGAAAAAATGCGAAATGAAAACTCTACGAATCAGACATAACATTTCACTTGAAGCACTGTAGAGAAAAGGAAAAATGAACAAGTCTCTTCACTTTTAGATACGATATCTATATGGGTCAAAAGATCTCTGGTTTAGAATTTGCATTCTATATATGCATATCCAGATCCTAGAGCTGAACTCGAGCCAAACGCTCTTGATTCCGCCAAAGGGTAACAACTATTGTGATGCCATGGTCGCTTCGGATTTCTAGCGTCAACTTCGACAATTCTCTTACTTAGCAATAAATATGTTATAAATATCAATGCTTTAGCCATTTTTTGTAAATATGTCTTATTCGTAGTATGTGCAGTCTCTGAAAAGACGACTAAAGGGAAAATTGTACATTTCAATCCTATGCTATTTTTTACTACATGTAATGCTTTTGAGGAAGAGGGGAGTGGGGATCGTATGCGCCAGACTTTCCTTATTCGTGAATAAAACTTCTTAGCAGTGCGGGTTTTTTTTTCCATTGCTTTAGGGTTAGGTTGCCTTATTAGGACCTCGGACACTGTTTGTTCCCTTTCCTGGTAATTTGTTCACGATTAGATAAATAACTGTTAATGAAGTATGTCTTTCTT
>NW_004798229.1:76634-79675 GCF_000002075.1 Aplysia californica | reverse complement strand
GGACAGTGCGGTAATTATAGACCCTACACATCAAGCAACTTCGCATAAAAGCCTCTTTTTTTAGGTTGTTTGTATGGGGAAAAGGAGGGGGAGGGAATGCGGTACTTCGCTCGGAGCAGAAAAAAACGGGAGTGCTTGATGAATTCTTTTAATCCTCTCAGGGCTATTTCCAAATGCAAACACTTACGAAAACAAGAACAATAGTTTTCTAAATGAGGTCTCTCCATGTTCCGGAAGCGATGATGAACCCCCATGAGCTAGTGATGAAAGGAAAGTGAAGAAAAGAGAATGGTGAGTGAAGCAGATGAAGACTGATAGAGGGAAATAACTACAAGACAAGGGAGATAATCGAAAGAAAAAAAAAGCTAGATCCACACGTAGAGATCTCGTCTCCATTCTGATCTCTCCTTCCCAGCAGATGCGTCCTGCTTCACTCCGGTATCACAGAACGGCTTTGTTCCACGCCATCTTAGGAGAGGTTCAGTGGCTGTAATGACGTCATCACTTTACGCCTTCGCTTATTGTGACGTTCATGCATTTTTACCCCATCCCCCCCACCAGACCCCCTTTCATCCCACCCCTTTTCCCCTCCCCCCTCACCCTTCCCCTTCTTTTCAGAGCGCTGTCCGCTGAAGGCCAGGCCCATCGTTCGCGCTACTGCTGCTGCTTTCTGCTCAAACTTCCAGGGGCCAGAGAGCAAACAGAGACCCCGAGTCGTCCGTTATGCCATTGGCCTCCTGGCCTGATTGAAAATTCTCGCACACCATTAGCATTGTAAAGAGAGTAAACAAACGAGCAAGCCCCGGTTCGCTGTACGATCTCCCTATTATTCAATTTCGCGACATTCGTTATATTCACCCTCGAAACGAGTGCGTTAAAATTGAAAGTCTCCAAAGGTCCTGTGTAGTGGTTTTTCCAGATACTCTCAATTTCGGTTGCCTCAGCTTTTGTTCCTGCAAAAGACCCTCTTTACGCGCTGTCTTTATGTCGTGCTTTTATTCCGAGTCCTCTGTCTCCTACTGAAATCCTTGTTAAACGTTTGAGCTAACAAGAACTCATTGTCTCAGGCCTCTTCGAACTTCGGACTCCCCATCCACGCTGCTTTTGCCACATTTCATTTCTCCACTCGCTTCCTTACTTGTGTGTCCCTCAGTAATACATGTAGTGTCTTTTTTACATCCATTCGTCTGAAAGACTATCCGTTCGTCTATTTGTTTGTGTGAATAATTATTGGTGTGGACAGGTTCAGTAAATGAGTTGGTATTGTTACGCAACTATTGCTTTTCATAAATATCAAAACACCTTGCAAAGTAAAAATAACCACTTTTTTTCCTTTTAGTTGTCTGTCTGTCAAGTGTTTCTACTAATAAAATTGTGGATCTTTGAAATTTATATAACTGTGTTTTTCATCTAGTGTACCCAGATTTAGTAAACTTGGAAGTTTTGTACAATTCATAAAATGGCTAGTGAACATATTCCCCAACACATTTATGAAAGTTAATCACCCATGCGTGAACTAGGTAGAGCAAATTGATATAAGAATTTTTATGTAAAGTAAGTCTACGAGTTTGTTTGTTTGATTGTTTGTTTGTCCGTTCGTTCGTCTGTTTCTTTGTTTGTTTAAATTAGCTTTACTTCCATTCTTGTTCAAAGAAAATATTGTGTGATTGCAACTATATGGTGCTAAAAATCATTCTTAGTTATAATTTTAAGATGATCAGATAGGTCTCTCCCCACAGCTACGTCGTGGACGTGATGGATCTGACTGAGGATGTCTTTGTTGTTGTGTTGACTAAAACTGTCAAAACCGTGAACACCTCTCATATGACACCCCCCCCCTCCCAACCCTTACTGAGCGGATTTTTATTTTAAGGATTTCCAGACCAGAGTCTAAAGTGTCTTCAAAGTTTTACGTGGGTGTGGTAGGTCCTAAAAAATCCATTTTAAGTACAACCCGTTTTATCGAGATACAAATGTTGGATTGATGGGGGAAAATGTTGAATTGACCATTGGCGCAAAGGCATTTATTTTAACATGAACGTTGTTTTTGGAAAACTTAACACGAGACCATGCTGACCCATTTATTTTTCTAATTACATGTTGTTGTTGTTGTTTTTTTGGGGGGGGCGGGTAATAGACATCGCACCATGACGATGCTGCTGCTGCTGCTGCTGCTACTGATGATCATGGTGATGAAGATGATGGTGATGATGGTGATGATGATGATGATGATGTGATGTGATGATGATGATGATGATGATGATGATATTACCTTTACATTTCAATAGCAACATTACGCCTCAGTAAGATTACGTATATAAAGTGTCAAAGATGAACGATGAACAAGACAGCTGATGTTGCAACGGAAGTAACAGACAGGAATAACTTAATAAGCAAGTACACAGACAGTTGCCAAACTACAAAGCCTCATCCTCCGACACCTCTGGGGCCCCACAAAACCGTCTGGACGCACCCCACAGAATACTCTTCCCCGGCTTCATCAAGTTTCCGCTCAAATTTGCCCTCCAAATACAAAGAAAATAGATTTAACAAAGGGACAGCACCCAATGGGGAGAAGGGGTAAGGGAGGGAACTCAAGGGGAGAAAGTGTCTGTACACGAATTAAATCTTTCTCATTCTTCTCTGGCGTTGGTTTGACAAACACGCGAGACCACACAGGAGAAATATTGACACACGGGCGCACACACACACACACACACGCGTGCGCGCACACCCGATCACGTTGGTTGGGGTGTGGTGGTAGGCTCGACGAAAAGATAATGTATGAAAGTGGGTGTGATCTGAAGACTGGATGGATAGATGGATGGATGGATGGATGGATGGATGGATGGAAGGGTATGCCGACAGACGGACTAAGGTAAGTAGGTACCTTGTTAAGCAGGTGGTTAGGAGGTAAGTAAGTTGAGATGAATTGGCGGAAGAATGGATGTAATGAAAGCATGTGTGTAAATATGCATCGTTGCATTGTTTATATGTTACAACTTACATTATTATATTTTTTCGAAATTGTTAATATATAT
>NW_004798229.1:73191-76522 GCF_000002075.1 Aplysia californica | reverse complement strand
ACAGACAGACAGACAGACAGACAGACAGACAGACAGACAGACAGACAGACAGACACAAAGAAAGAATACTGTATGGAAGTGTGCATCACTTCGAGAGTGCAGCGTGTGTGTGTATGTGTGTGCCTGTGTGTGCAAGAACGTGGAATAGTTGTATGTAAATTCTAGGGTGCTAAGGGTCAAAGCGCGTGTCTCACAAATGAGGGGAAATGTGAAAATTATAATAAACAAAGAACACAGAGTCGAGATGCAAAAGACATGTGATATCAATCTCATCAGAGAAAGATTTTCTCTTTGTTTATCCAGAAGTACCTGCCTCGCAGATGACATCTTCCTATTGCAAACAAAAGTGCATAGAACACACTAATGAACATGCAAATAGAGGTGCAAAAGAAAGCGAGGATTTTTATGCGTTTAACATCTTTTCGTGTCTGGAATATTTCATTTCAAAAGTGAGTCCGGCAGTGTAAGGTTTTGGGTCTTGTTTTTGTTAATGTAGACCCATGGTCAACAGACTTAACCCCAGGTCAACTAGTCAGCACGAGACAGAGTTGGATAGAGGGCAAAGTGATTAAACAGAATTTCGAAAGAGAGATAATGATGTATGAGTAGCTCCTTGCGAGAGGGCGAACTTGAGTCCCAGGTTTCATCCACTATTAAAGTAGGAGAAAGCAAAGTAAAAAGGTTGCAATAGTACATGTAAAAAGGGCCACGATATCAAACTTATTACATAGAATGTAATGGTAATGTGTCTGAAAGTTTTCGCCTTTCAAATTGCTTGAACTCTTCTATTTCTCATTGAAAACGATTATTTTTGCCTTTCCAAATGTAAAGTTCAATATACATGTACAAAGAATTGGCCTCTGTTGTATTACGCGCTTTATTATCGCACGCAGAATACCCGAGTTCGATTCCCGAATGGGGAGAATCTTTATCGAGTACCTTCTGTCCTTCTTCTGGGAGGTTGTATCCCTGTCAGCCTTGGTTAGCACTGACGAGCAGGGTCGAAGCTCGCCTCTGATGATCTAAATTGTGCCGATTAGGGCGTAAAAACACCCACATTTAAAAAAGGCACGAAGTGCAAAGAGATCTTATTGTTGAGAGTAATGCTCCATTCCTCATTTAGGACGCAAGTTCGTAATCAACCGTGCTACAGCGACCAGCAAACTAGGCTGTGACACTCAGACAGACAATACTAAAGAGAGGCATAAACGTTTTCAGTTTTAAATAGAGGCAGCAGCTATACAATGCTGTTAATGCCAGAGAGGGGTTATACATAAACCTATCCGCCATAGAAGCGTGACAACAATGGGCTCAGCAGAATCCTCAGCGGACTTCCAGTGTGTAGAACAATACTATAAATTGCCGTGCCTGCCACACAAAACTCGTAGCAATTTCAGCGGGCGGGCAACAATAACCGCATCAATACTTCCTAAATTGAACGAACTCGTCGCTAAAATTCGGGAGAACTGTCTGAATGTCGCCGTTTTGGCAGAGTCAGTCTTCACCCGTCTCTCTGGCGCGTGCAGGGCACGTGCAGTCTGTGAGCGGTATCGTGTTAAGGCGGAAGGTGAATCAACATCACACTCTGACATGCCGAGAGTTCGAGTCTCTGTACGCCTGACACGGCCCTGTTTTGTAGACAAGTTTTACAAGTCTCTTTCAGTCGGCAATATGCTCGATGTGCCTGACTGACCCTAAGAAAGGACAACGGGTTTCGAGACAGGTTGCTTTAGTCTTAGTCTTAGTTGTTTCCAATAACTGTTTTGCCCAATGTCACCAAAGGAAAGCACGTGACAGCAACGGGAAGTAGTTGTGTAATTAACTCGCATTTTGTTGAAGGGAAAACGAGAAGAGCTTTCATTTTAATGCTCACACGTGACCAACCACGTCGTTATACAAGTGCTGAATACTCTTTCTTGTAAAACATTTATGGGCCTGGTGGACAATTAAACACTCGCCCGCTACTTTTGTCGCGGTTGACGGCTCATCTTTCAGTGGGGAAACATTAAGATTTATTATTTACGGTGGTGTTGAATTTTTACCTTTAATATCACTACCAAAATCAGTGATAGTATGTTATGGTATATGTTGCTGCCCCTATTAAGAGGGAAAAGTTATTTTAGATCTCAACTCTCTGACATTCATGATATTGAAATGCCCGACAGCTGTATTGAACGTGAGTGGATAGAAATGACCAGCATGATGATGATGATGATGATGATGATGATGATGATGATGATGATGATGATGATGATGATGATGATGATGACGATGATGATGATGATGATGATGATGATATGATGATGATGATGATGATGATGATGATGAAGATGATGATGATGGGTTTTTTTGGTCACAGCTCATCACCAAAAACTACCCGATGTACATAAAATCCACGGCCAACATAAAAACATTTTGAAAAAATCAGACAAAATGAAAGCTTGTTTCCCTGATCCCCCTCAGGTCGCACTACGACAGCCACCTAATCTTGGCAACCTCCTCATTCGCACTAGAGCAGTAACACCCACATCCTCACCTCCGACAAGTGAATGTACTTCACCTCAAAATTATCCTTGTCAAAAACCTTGATGCTTACATGTGCTTACATGAAAGTGACCAACTTTGTAGAAGGCCCCCATTTTAAAAGAAAACTTTCTCACAGCATCACCTGTGAAACCAAAAACGTGATTTACCTCATCTCTTGTATAGTCTGTCCAGCCCAATATGTAGGTCAAACTACCACCACACTAAGAGCTAGGTTCAATAACCATAGGTATTCAGTACAGAAAAACTCATGCACACCAGTCGGCCAACATTTCAACAGTCCTTGTCACAATGGAGCCTCCGGCCTGCAGCTTCAGGGCATTGAAATAGTTCGTAATCCTACAAAAGAAAATCTAAATCAAAGAGAATCAATGTGGATTTGGAACTTGGGTTCTCACCAAATCCTCAGTGTTCTTAAGATCGACGAGCCACATTTCAGGGATCTGAAATTCACCCCGTTGGGAACGTATCACACTATTTTGAAAGACTATGTTGCTATACAAGTATTTCTACCATAGTTACTGTGATATTTAGATAATGGGGTGGACGAAATACAGATGAGTTAACTTGTACTTTTCTACCTTGCCTTTGAGCTCGTTTCGAGCGGACATAAGTTTCCTACCTGTGTGGAATTTAAAGTTTTACAAATTCCTTTCCGTATGAAGATATGACACCAGTACTACAACTTCTGCTACTACTACTACTACTACTACTACTACTACTACTACTACTACTACTACTACTACTACTACTACTACTACTACTACTACTACTACTACTACTTTAT
>NW_004798229.1:72089-73035 GCF_000002075.1 Aplysia californica | reverse complement strand
GGGCACCACTGCATCTGAAAACCAGCTCTCGCCATCTATTTTTGTCCTCTGCTTTCCTCAGATTGTCACCCATCGTCTTTCCTGTCCACTCTGTAATGTTGTACTCCCATCTCCTTCTCTGCCTTCCTCTCTTTCTCCTTCCTTGTACGGTTCCTTGTAGGATAGTTTTGGCAAGTCCTGTGGATCTTGTGACATGCCCATAGCATTTTAGTTTCCGTCTCTTCACTGTGGTCAGTAGATCTTCATATTGCCCCACTGCGTTGGTGATTCTTTTTCGTACTTCAGCATTTGAAACGTGGTCTTTGTACGAGATGTCAAGGAGTCTGCGGTAACATCTCATCTTTGTGGTCTGAATCTTTTTCTCGAATTGTGCTGTTAGTGTCCACGACTCGCAGGCGTATAAAACTATTGAGATGACCAGTGAGCGCATTAATCTAATTTTTGAGTTGTGCGTGATGTTTCTGTCCCTCCTAATAGGCTTCAGTTTTGACAGCGCAGCTGTTGTTCGCGCGATTCTGGAGAGAATTTCTGGTCTTGAGCCTTCATCTGAGACAATTGATCCGAGACTATGAATTATACCTTTACATTAGTATTAATGGTTACATATAATATATGATTTTACGTACATTGTATTTTATATTCATAGCACTTCTTGCCATAGCCTTCAATTTTCTCTGGTCTTCCCGATTTGTTTTTATCGCACCTTTTGATATTCTGACGTATATGCGCGCACTTTTGTTGCTAAAGCTTGTAGTTGTAGTCTATAGAGTTTCCATATTTTTTTGCTTCGTATTCCTGACGAAGCCCTTTACAGGGCGAAACGTTGAACCTGTGTTAAATTTGAAAAATGTACAAAGTCTCAACACCTTTTTTTAAATTCCATGCTACCTACAATGATGATGATGATGATGATGATGATGATGATGATGATGATGATGATGATGAT
>NW_004798229.1:63704-71485 GCF_000002075.1 Aplysia californica | reverse complement strand
CCCCCCCCCCTCTTACACACACACATAATCATAACCATATACAAATAAACACACTCACATACACACACACAAATATTTATTGTGTCTAAAAACTAATAGACTGTATAATAATTCACACACACATAGATTCCACTCAGTTTCTTTGTTAAGCCTCCAACTTGTCTCTCCGCTGATGCTATTCATTCCTTTCTCATCCATATAACCCCTGCCTAAATCTCTTCCTCATCAAGCCAAAGGCCTCAGAAGGGCTGTCTCATCCTGCTAATACCATCTCCAGACTGGCTGCTGATTTGAATAATGAAGCTCCTAGCTGCGACAACAGAAGTCAGGCAATCCCAGACAATGTCTAAGAGACCTCAGATTGTCTCCCCTGACTTCGGGGAGCTCCAAGAGAAGCAGGATCGCTGCCACTGAGCAAATATTATTTACTGCGGCCCTCTAAGTTGTTGTGATTAATAAAAATTGATTGGTCCAAGCCCAAGAGGGGATTCCCCCTAAGGGGGAGGTCACTCTGACGCACCGGAAGAAGAGCCCGGAGAAAGAGGGACTGTTTGTCTACCAAGACGCGGAGGAAGAAAGCAAACAAGGCGTCATTCAATTAATCTTGATGAGGTTTGTGCAATTTTTAACTAAATCAACATCGGTTTATTCATACGGGTTTGAGGAGGTAAAATAAGAACAGGCCCGTGATTAACCTCGGACATTTTGGCGGTAACTAGTGCAGTTTCGTGGTTGCTTTACTTAAATCTAGTAAAATATCAAACCATTGTGACGAGCTCTCTGTGATTTGGTATTGTTCGAGTGGAACGCCCTGTAAGACAAAAAATTGACCACTTCGAAGTCAGGAATTCTCTTTGAACTCGTAGAATTATATTCAAACTCTTTGCAGGAAATTATACAGCACCCTGATATGATTATGAGTGCTTTATAGAACAACGAAATACAATACTTTGCTGTGTTTCTAAATCCTTGTTCTCTTACTCAATTTCTGCCCTTTTTTGTCTTTGCTCTCTTTCTTTCTGCCATCACCATATTCCCCCCCCCCCCCCCATTTAATTTTATATCCATCCATCCATCCATCCATCCATCCGTCCATCCATCCATCCATCCATCCATCCAGACATCCATCCATCCATCCATCGGATCCATCTATCTATCTATCTATCTATCTATCTATCTATCTATCTATTTATCTATCTATCTATCTATCTATCTATCTATCTATCTATCTATCTATCTATCTATCTAAACTACTTATAAATACAATGTATTTAACATAGTTCCTGTCCTCTGATTCATGGGGGCTCTCGTGGCCTAGAAGTTAAGGTGTTGGCCTCTCATTCAAAGGTCCCAGGTTCGATTCCGGGTAGCGACCAAAAAATTTTCTTCTCTAAAATTGTCTCCTTTCACATCCTTTCCTGATCTCTAGCAATGTTCTGTTGTCTACTTTCATTTCCACTTTCTGCCCCCACCCCCTCACCTCCTTTGCCCCCTCCTCTGGGCTCCTGAATCTTTCTGCAGCCTTTCTACTGCTACTCCTTGGCTCCTCCTAACTGCTGTCTTTCTGCCACACCCTTTATCTTCTGGTAGGAAAGATCTACACCTAGCCTTCTCGGACAAGGGCGAAAAATTTCGGACGGCCCGTGTGCAAGTTGCGCACGTTAAAGATCCCTTGGTGGTCCAAAATCGATAAGAGTTGGCTTCGGCGCCACCCGGGCAAAATTCAAAATTTCCTACCAACGAAAAAGTATTAGGTGTGTCCCGCACGCTCATATGACCTTATGCAGTTGCGAGCGCCGTAAAACCCTATACTAAACAAACAACAAACAACTCTGATTCATTCACAAAAGTTGACTGATGTTGGCAGGTTAAACAACAAAGAACAAAAAATACAGAAACAGGAGTTAGAAAAAAACAACAAAGACGAAGCATTCGGAGAGAGTGCTTACTAAACTCTCGTGCCTTAGTCATATTACAAAAACACAAATAAATCAATCACAGAACAAAACCACTGATCTGAAAGGAAGCAATTATGTTGTTTAATGGACGTATCTTGCTCGTTGCGCCGCGCCGTGCTGGTGCAATCTGCTTCATGGCTCTGTGATGGAACATTAGGTGTAACCCTCATCCCGACCCCTTCTCCACAGATAAATTGCTACCTGGTCAGCTTCAAGCCGTGGCAGCATCACACCTCTCTAGGGAGGAGGTTCTACCTGCCATCAATAGGGGCGCCAGTGCTGACGATAACGGCAAGCGATAAAACAATTGTACAAAAGGAAGCGGTCCTGTTATCGTCTTAAAAACGTTAATTGTATATTTTGTTCCATTGCAATTATACGCATTAATATTTTGGTACATAAACATGATCATCATTATCAGTCAATATTATAAGAAGCAATATCTACTGTGGTTTAATTTCGTTACGCTAGCCAAAAAACAATGAAGTTTATGTCATCCTCACGAAATCATCGCGATATGTCATCTTAGAATTATACTTCCTATATGTTTCAAAGCTCGATCACAAAATAATTATTGTCATCGTTGCCCTCCCCCTCTTCCCAAATCTCCATTCCATCCAAACTCCTGGCAACTTGGGGTATTGGAGAGACTGCCTAGCTCGACCTTGAGCAGATCCCACGGACGCTCCATGGAATCAACATTGAGTGACTTTGCAGACCAGTTTGGTACTAAACTCTATGTTTCCTCCAGATTGGCTCTCAAACATTCAATAGAGTAACATTAGTTTACCTTTGTCTAGCAAATCAAATACATGACTGCCCATCAATAAAAGTGCAGTCCGCTCTCTATCTTTGTGGCTCGAGAAGCTTGAGGGTACTTCATCATTTTTTAAATGTGATCTGAGATATTTACGCCAAATTGAATGACATGGCGTCGGTTGAGCTGTCTAGTGTTGCTTTTCTGGACATTTGTGCTGTTTCCTAAACACGAATGGAAGTGTAGAACACAATATTATATATTTGTTGTATCATGGTGAAATCAGGCGCTCATCAAAATAATGAAAATGAAGAAACCAACATGTTTCCTTCTTTTAGGCAAATTTTCTTGTTTAAGTGAAACACTTTCTATTTCCATTTAAAAACACACTATTGTGTGAATTTTACTGTAACATTTGATCAAAGGCACCCAAAAATGTGAATATACAGTTTCCAAGGATTAATTCTACTTCTTTCTCCAGGCAACACCACCACCCCTCCTTCAATTGCAAATATCTGTACTTCCATTCAAGATAGTAGAGTTTTTATTTTATCAAAAAACAAAACAAATAAAGAAGCTTTAAGATGGCATCACAAACACAATATGCTTAAAAATGGATGAGCAACTGATTTCACCGCGTCATCTCACACACACACAAACACACACACACACACACACACACACACACACACACACACACACACACACGTGTGGTACGTCCTTGCGTGTGTGTATTTGTGCGTGTGTGGGTTTCATTGTGATTGTGATTATTTGAATATGTTTGTGCATGCGTATGTTTGTGTGCGTGTTTGTTTGTTAGTCTGCATTTGTATGTGCTCATGTTGAAAGTGACGGAACTGGTGGAACAAATTAATGATGTCATTCACCAACCGCCATCTAATCGTGTCTTAAACAATGGTGACTAAAGATAATTACCGGGCACCGGTACCAAACCAAACCAATGCTCTATACACCATCGACGACGACGCCTGCAACACGCAACTGACCCCAGAGCTAGGAACTAACTCCAGTCGCCTCGTGCCGAACCCATTAAATCCTCGCTTATCATCTGCCGAGCAAAAACGCGGGTACCTTTGACTGTACAGAGACGATGCGGCGCTCGTTGTCTCCGTCCATTGCTCACAAAACGCTTGTGATAAATCCGAAGAATAGAGAGAAAAAGAAAATCATCAAAGGTCGCGCGTGAGAAGTGAAACTCTCGCTCCACTAATTCGTGGGCTGTCTCGGGGGACATTCTCAACTTGTTCTGTGATGAGTGCTGTCTAGCCTCCTGGGTTTGGAGGTAGGGGGTGAGGGGGTGAGAGGGTGAGGGAGTGAGGGGGTAGGAGGGGACGTGCAACAAAGAAAAAATCACGGTGGCTAACAGCGATAGAAAAGGGAATGGATAGCAACCTGTGAGGAATCAAAACTTCTGCTAAAGTCGGTGGGCATCTCCATTCGGACACTTTCTGGTCCTGTGTGTTCTTGTATACAAATGAGAGTAGATTTGTAACAGGGCTGATTTTGTGTAATTTCACTTAGTTTAGGCTATTTCTCTGGGTTTGCGCACTTGTATTCTGTCACTTGTTTACAATTTGTTTTATATCGCTGTCAAAGTTTTGTGTCTGTCCTTTTTGCAAATGCATTCTAATTTTTAGTCCAGTGTCATTTGCGCCCCTCACTCCGGGTTTCCATTAAGCTAAACGTTTTTCTGCCCGCTGCGGTCATCATATGGTAAAATAGATTCTAAAATGTCAAACAAAACAGTTTAGTGACATATAACCTCGAGTCAGCATGCACTCAGAACAAGGATTGAACCCCTGATAAAACCCACAGCAGGTATGGCAATCATGACGCTGTTCTCCCAGCAGAAATCAGTTCCTCCATAGAATGGATGAATGTGAGAGATGTGAGAGGCAGAGATAGAGATCCCATTTCTACCTTTGGCATCGACTCCCGTCCAGTGACATGGGAAATAACTCTTTTTGTACCATTGTCTCGGCCTACAGGCACGCATCGTTAACGTCGCCCTTTCCTCTTATTCGATCTCTGGCCGCTTTTTCTCATCTGCTATTGAGTTCTTTTTCAGCTTAAAAAAGATGAATTGCCTTGTAGAGAACCAGTGCTTTCGTCAATTACTCTGCAACATTTACGCCCCGAAACCCTATTGATGAGATCGCAATTAGAATTCTGACGACCGGGAAATGTGTAAATTACGGTTTTCTTTTCTTTTCTTTTTCTTTTTAAAATTTGATTTATTGTCGTTTGTGGAAATCGCACGGCGCAGAAGCCACGCATTTCTACGGGGCCTGTTCCCTGAATAGACTGGGATACGTCAGAGGCCTGGAGTAGACGATTGCTGTGACACTAGTTTTGTCATCACTTCCATTGTCACATTTCACAAAGCGACATCGACCAATATAGAACTCACTCAATGATGTTGGTCTGTCTGTCGGTCTGTCTGTCTGTCTGTCTGTATGCCTGTATGCCCTCTATGCCTGCCTGTCTGTCTGCCTATCCGTCTGTCTGTCTTCCTGTCTGTCTGTATGTCTGTCTGTCTGTCTGTCTGTATGCCTGTATGCCCTCTATGCCTGCCTGTCAGTCTGCCTATCCGTCTATCTGTCTTCCTGTCTGTCTGTATGTCTGCCTGTCTGTCTGTCTATTATTCATATATGGTCGCTTTTAAGCACAAGGGTGCAATCCCGAACGATGCTGTTTGCAGAAAATCAAAGATAAAGCTTTTGGATCCATGTTCTGTTTCTTTAAAAGACAAGGAGAGTTTTCTCTATAACCAAGCACATATTTTGAAATGTTCACACCAATGAATCCAAACTCCTCTTTATAGGTAGGGCAATGCCCACTTTTGGTGTAGGTCAAAATTTCTGGAAACCCCGAGATCTGGGTTAGCCCACTTGTCCTTAAAAGCGACCATATATTTTATAATTATGTATGCATCTAGCATTTAAACCTCACCATCCCTTCTACCTTCCTCATAAGAATAATGATAAGCTAATGTCATGGTATTCTGTGGTAACGTAGAGGAAAAAGCATGCCAGTAAGAATGGAGGCATAGAACAAAAGAACAGGAAACAACAACAAATAAAACATAAGCGACAACAACTTTGCTTGCCTTGAATGTAGTATGAATCCTGTGAGCGAATCTGTACGGTCCCGGTATCTAATATTAATCGTTGTTATGTGAGGAAGCATGTGTATGTCTTTGTAATAAAGTACGCTTAGCAATTTCTTAGTGAAAATGAGTATATAAATGTATGTATGTATGTATGTATGTATGTATGTATGTATGTATGTATGTATGTATGTATGTATGTATGTATGTATGTATGTATGTATGTATGTATGTATGTATGTATGTATGTATGTATGTATGTATGTATGTATGTATGTATGTATGTATGTATTATTATTATTATTATTATTATTATTATTATTATTATTATTATTATTATTATTAAGTCTGTATACTATGCTCTTACATTCTAGACAAATCCAAAAACAATGGTAAAAGAAATCTTAGTGTTCCACAAGGTGTAGAACCTCTGTGCGTTGAATTAACCAAAACGGGTGGGTGCTGGGTGCTCTGTTGTGGCATTCTTCTTATATTTCCTTACGCCTGCTTCTGTTGTCTTGTTCTGATTCCAGGAGAAATATTACGACCTTGATCCTGCTCATTCAGTAATAGGGAGAGAAACGGTAACATATGCACACTAACATATACACATACCCACATACACACACACACACACACACACACACACACACACACACACACACGCACATACACGCAGACATACGTTAACACTCTCACGCACATACATACACACACATACACAAATACATACATACACACACACACACACACACACACACACACACACACTTATATTATTATTATGCTCGTGCTGTTTGGCTCATGCGTATCCGGAAACCAAAAATGCATTATATCAAGCAAAAAGCAAATCCCGATCTCAGAGTTGGAAAGACAGTGAACACCAGCGTGAATGAATGAAGATCGATTCTTTATCCAGAACCAAGAAGGTCTTAACAATTCTAAAAACTCTAGGTTCAGTAACACCCGTTAAATCTTTATTGACGTGTTGACAATAGGGTACAGAACTTTATAACTTTATAAGGCACATCATAGCACCCAGAGTAATTCAATTTCCAGACAAAAATAAAGAACTCGGCTCGCACTTACCAAAACCAAACCCGACCGTTGCTCCGACACTCACTATTCCCCCGTACTCCCGTTCCCAAAACAACTCTTCTATCTACTATTTCCCGCCAATCCACCCAAGTCCCTGGCTTCTTCCTCCTCTGCAAACGGATCCCTTCAATTCCCCTCTCCGCGTCTCCGTCAGGGCCGGTAAATATGGCTAACAGTTTACCCCCGTCGTGTGTAACTTGGGAGTCTTGGGTACGCTGCTCAAACTTTGCTCACAAAATACAAGAAACGGCTCACAAGTATTTACCCTAGCAATGCACAGCGGATTTCTGGCTGTGTCCGAGGCGTCACGTCTATTAGCCATTGTTAATGTTTATTTCCACAATTAATTTCAAATTGTGTGTATTTGTTTGTGGATAAGACTCTCCGAGGGGTAAATATTCTTTAGGGTGTCCAGGGCACGCGAGGACCGCCTACTATAAATATTGACCTAGTTCCTGATGAAGTGCGCCTCTGAAGAAAGAAGAGTTTAGTGTGAGCAGAGAGCTGTGGCGTTGAGCGTGTTTGGGGGAGGAAAAGGTGTGGGGGGGGGGGGGAATCCGGAAGGAAAACAGGCCAGATAACAGCACGTGCCAACAGTTTGTTCTTGACGCTTGGTGTTAGGCTGGTCAACAGATTTTCTGTTGTCTGTAAAGGTTTGATTAGGTTTCTTTTGGTGGCTGAATGGAGAGGTGTTTATTGTTGGGCACATGTACACATCAAGGTATTTGATAAAGGTCTTCTAAATAAGAGTCATTTTCACAAAAAGCATGTAGACATATATTATGAATCTCTCTCTCTCTCTCTCTCTCTCTCTCTCTCTCTCTCTCTCTCTCTCTCT
>NW_004798229.1:61734-63604 GCF_000002075.1 Aplysia californica | reverse complement strand
TATATACATAGAGAGAGAGAGAGAGAGAGAGAGAGATAGATAGATAGATCTAGGTCTTGCTAGAAGTAAATGAACAATAAATAATATGTAGGCTTCAGATGAAATTTACAACAAAATAAATATTTTATGAGGCCTGTAAGAAACATGATCAGCATTCAAACATAACAATGAACAAAAAATTTGCCAGTATCAACACAGCACAGCAGTGTTATAAAATTTGCCAATATTCGACACACCACGGCGGTTGAAAACGTATATCAGATTCTAGAGAAGACCACAGCATTGGGAATCAATTAACTAAAACACTGTTCCTAGGAAGAAAAAACATTACAACAACACAGCCCCAACATCCCGTCAACATGAAAACCTTAACAATCCCAATATCTTCCTTCTAAACCCCCTCTTTCTTCTCTCCACTTCGGACATTTTTTTTAGACAGACGACGTCACACAAAGGTCACACGGGGTCAGGAAGGAAAAAGAACCACAAAAAGACATGGCGACCGGGAAGCGAGAATATTTCCACTGCCAGTTAGGCCTAAACGAAAACAATGGTTATGTTTGAGGTAGGTCTTGTGTAGCGTGTAAATCTAAATTTCTACAATGAAAAGGCATTCGCATTCGTACACACGCGCACACAAATCTATCTCAGTTTCCTTTCAAGTAATCAGCACAGCATTGATTATTTAAGTCTTCGCAACAAACATCTAAGTAGTCGCTCTGATTTGTATGCAAAGTAATTCCCCCGACCTCACAACTATGGCGGAAATCCTTCCCAACAACCCGTGGGCGATAGGAAGACTACAGCACAAGCAAACAGGCAAGATGATGCACTGATTGGTAAAACTGTTCACCAAGAAACCAAACCTGCATATTTCACAACAAAGATCATATTGAATAGATTACCAGCCTTAAAAAAAGGAAAGACCCTCATCAAATAAACCATGTTGTTGATAAACAAGCATTTTCGTAATTTTTTCTGCGGGGAGTGGAGAAAAAAAAATATGACAACTTACGGCAGTAGCAGCAGCAGCAATGGTGTTTAGGAGAGACAGCATTGTCATCTGACACTACTCAATTCAAAACCGTAGGCTTGTTATTGTTGGCGATGTTCTGCTATTCTAAGATGGCCGTTCGCCGAGGAGGCAACATGGCGACCGGCCGGTCGGTCCGTTGGCTGAACAAGAAAGCAGACAGTTCATTCAGCCTTTAGCCCGTGTGATGCCGCTAAATTATTGGCAAAATAATCGGCCTTCATAGAAGCTCAAAGCGAGATGCGAAGAAAGGAACAAAAAAAAAAAGAAAAAAAAGGAGGCGAGGGCGAGCAGGGAGAGAAGTGAGAGGGGCCGCCGGCAGTGGGTACTATTCGGGCAGACGGTAGTACAGGCGAGATGCGCGCTGGAAATTCAAAAGCGCCGTCGTAGATTGATTTCTCAGCTTTTGAGTCGAGCCTCGGTTAGAAAACATTAACTCTCGTACAAGGGGCTAGGGTAGGGAGGTTCCCCGTGCAGTACTGCAGACGAGACGAGGGCTGAAATGGCGCGGACCCGATCTGCTGGAAAGAATTATTATAATGAGCTGAAATCTACACCAGCGGGTACCTCGTGTAAATTGCAAATCAAAATAATGGCGGACACTGACTGTGGGACCAGGAGCTGGCTGACTAGAGGAGGAAGAAAAAAAAAAAGGCTTCGCTCGGCCACTGGTGAAGGTCGAGAGGGTGAAAGGGGAAGACAGATCCGTCCTCTGCCTGGGATCGATTGCACTGCTGATTGTTTCGTCCCATGCTGTAATGTGGCCTTTGGTTGGTTAGCAAGGGAATTCGAGGAATGATAGTGATTAATCTACGTGTGTGTGTGTGTGTGTGTGTG
>NW_004798229.1:57326-59514 GCF_000002075.1 Aplysia californica | reverse complement strand
CACACACACACACACACACACACACACACACACACACACACACACACACACTCGCGCGACACAACCCACTTACAAAATCAACCAAAAGGATCTTTCTCCGGGATGCAGTAGATTGTTGACAGACAGACAGACAGATAGAAAGACAGACACACTACAAACGCCTAATTTTATGGATACATAAATTAATACATTAGACAGACTGATAAGTAGACAGACAGATAAAAAGATCACATAGACAGATGAAGATGGATAGACAGCCAGAGAGCACATTGGTCATACAGACTGACAGTACTGACAGCCAGACATACATGACATAGAAATAGAAACAGACAGACAGACAGACAAACAGACAGACTGAAAGAGGACCCCCCTCAGACACACACGAGTAACGCCTTCTTTTATGAACAGATAGTCCGATTGATAGCGTTAGAAAACAAATGGACGTAGTGATGAGAAGACAGATAGATATCATATTATATATAGATATAGAATCTATACGTACACTCGATATGTAGAGTAGCACATGTATAAATAAATAGTGGGTGGTTGGCGGGTGCTCATGTGTGGTTTGCTAATTTCCAATCCAACACCTATCGCCCTTCTCTCCTCTCCTACTTTTCTTTGCATCTCTGGACTCTACGATTACTACAAAAACTTCTAATCTTC
The DNA here is from genome assembly GCF_000002075.1 of Aplysia californica. Classification (NCBI taxonomy): domain Eukaryota; kingdom Metazoa; phylum Mollusca; class Gastropoda; order Aplysiida; family Aplysiidae; genus Aplysia; species Aplysia californica. Next base: position 58,848 of record NW_004798229.1, on the reverse strand, counting down.
GGCACTTATTAATGTATGATCAAATTGTGTTGCAAACGCGACTCTTACTAAAACTAAACACGGACCGACGGACCGACGGACAGACGAAGAGACGGACAGACAGACAGACAGACAGACAGACAGACAGACAGACAGACAGACAGACAGACAGAAGGGACCCACCCCTCGGTGACGCACGACTAACAACATAGGTCGGAGCTTATAAATACGCCGAAAGAGCCGACAGTCTTATCTAACCATTCTAACCAAACCAACACCACCACCTTTTTACGGCCAGAGAGCACATTGGACGATCGCCTAGACCTGGTCCTAACAGTCCTAACAACACTAATAATGTATCTCGCGTCAAGTCTAGTCGCCCTATCTGCTGCATGGCTGTGCGATGAAGCCCAGTGAAGCGTATCGCTCTCTGGTCTTTGGGTTCTCCCCACTATTCCCAAATACAAAGGCACAGTATGTATGTAAGTTTAGTATGCATGTGTAGATATAATGTCGGCTGGGGTGTAGAGTAGAGGGGTCACAACATTTACCTCTGACTGTAAGGAAGGGAGGAAGGGAAACGACGCGTTGTCATATTATGATGCCGTGGCCTTTCGACCTTAGGGGACTTGTCGTTTGCCAACCCCCATCTCTCTTTCTCTGTGTGTCTGACTGTCTGTCTGTCTGTCTGTCTGTCTGTCTCTCTGTCTCTCTCTCTCTCCCTCTCTCTCTCTCTCTCTCTGTGCGTGTGTTTATGTCTGTCTGTCGGTCTCTCTCTCTCTCTCTCTCTCTCTCTCTCTCTCTCTCTCTATGTGTTTATGTCTGTCTGTCGGTCTCTCTCTCCTCTCTCTCCCTCGCTCTTTCTCTCTATCCCTTTTTCTCCTTCTCTCTCTCTCTCTCTCTCTCTCTCTCCCCCTTCCTCTTTCTCCCTGTCTACTGTCTCTATAGATTTATCATTCTCTCTTGGTCTCTGCCTTCCTCCCATCCCCCCCACCCCCACTCTCCCTCCCTCTGTGTGTGTGTACCAGTGTGTGTACGTGTGTGTGTGTGTGTGTGTGTATGTGTGTGTGTGTGTATGTGTGTGTGTATGTATGTGTGTGTGTGTGTGTGCGTGCACGCGCGCGCGCGCGTGTGTGTGTGGTGAAACACCAAACCCATGCACTACCATTTGGACACAACGATTCATCTAATTTCTAATCTGTCTGTTGTTTCTATTCAGTTTTCATAACGGCCCATTAAGGCGAACTGCGTCGAAGACTACAGATTAAAACCTACTTCCCTTGCACTGACAAGTCTTCGATCAGATTAGATCAAATGATTCAACCAGTGAGCTAAAAATACGTATACTAAGACCTTCAATTTTATCGAAAGATGCAAGACAAGTCTTCCATCAGACGGTGGCGTCGGTGGCCTAGTGGTTAGGCTCTCGGACTCGCAACCGTAAGGTCGTGGGTTCGAATCCCGTCAAGGGCCCGACGTTGTGTCCTTGGGAAAGGCACTTTACACGAATTTTCCTCACTTCACCCAGGTGGGAATGGGTACC
>NW_004798229.1:51138-57226 GCF_000002075.1 Aplysia californica | reverse complement strand
CCCGTGTATGTTTTTTCTGTATGTTTTTAAGACCTACCCGTCGTTAGTGACTGAAGGACCAAAAACATTTATAGCAAGGACTAAAGTATAAGTTAAAAGAAAACTTTGTGACCTTTTGACTATAACTGACATTATCCTAACCGACACTACAGTAGAAAATATATCAAAAGCTTGTTAATGCTTTTTACGTTTGTAATACCTCTTCAACTAATCAAAGTTAGACAGTATGTGGGACGGTAAAGTTTAAAACGATTGTGGTAGCGTCAAGACGACTCCTCCTTACTCTCCTTTCCCCTCCCGTTATTTACCTTCTGGCTTTGTTCCTTGGATATATGCATTGCTCAAGGAACACTAGTGGAATACCTTCATCCTTCTATCCTATTTTCCTAGACAACTTTTCCTTAAACAAGAACGGGTATCCCTTATTACGAACTATTAGCACTTTACAGTTTGTTTCCATGTGTTTACCGATGCTGATCAAATGTGTAACTTAAATCTATTTACTATTGCATGGACAAGTTTGCAGGGCACAAATTCACATTCCACTCAGCCACCGCTGTGTCTTCATGAACGACCTGGCCATTCTTTGGGTGTCTAGTGACAGAGATATGACAGGGATATTCTCACTTGTTCCCCCAGTCCTCCTTGTCTTTGTGTGCGCATCTTTGTGTTTTGCTTTTGTGTCTTTGGCGCCTTGGGTTGTTTGGTTTCTTTAGTTTAAATCTTTGCTCGTGTATGTGCTCTCGTCTATTCGTCGAACATGATGTACATGTTTCAGGTTATCTAAAATAATATTATGCTTTGTAATTTTGTACTTTCTTGTCCATTTCAATTTTTTTTGGAGAATATTCATTTTTTGGGAACTATTTCAAAGTTTGCGTTTAAGTGTGAGTTTAAGTGTATGTTGTAGTGTTTGTCTTTTGGCTTGTGTGTCTGTCTGTGGTCTCACTGTCTATGTGTTTGTTTTGGTGACTCTTTCGCTGTTTGTCTGTTTATGGAGAACTTCCAAAAAAATGAATCATTTTTTCTGAGACTAGTATCGAACCAACGCAGACTTCAGAACAAAAAGCGGAGTATTTTAGCGTTATTCTATCTGTATTTAGTTAGTTACATTCCCATCTGTGGATAGGCCTCGCTTTTCCTCCAAACACTCATCATTCATTCCTTCTGCCCTTCCTTCCTTCCTCGATTCTATCGTCATTTAGAGAGGGCTGTGTTTGAGATTGGACCCTCGAGATTCGTGCGCCCCTGTGTCTGTGCACGCGGTTGTCAACACACAACCGGCCCGGCCCCGCCTCTCTCTGCCTGCTGGCTCTTGACACAACATATCGCAGTAAATATTAGTTTGATTATCAGCCCTGACAGTTAAAACTGCTGGCCCGTTATTTTTTCCCCTCGGGGGACATTGCTGCGGCGCCCCAGAAGTGGTCGTGGTGGTAGTGCTAGTACTGAGTCTGCTGGTAATAAACTCGGCCACGGCCCGGGACGTTTGTATAGGCGATGAGTCTTATCAATATTTGTACGTCTTTCCGGCTTTAAACTTTCAGCAAACCCATCCGGATGAGGTTAGTGTGGTTTGAACAAGCACCCAATTCAATATTTAGATTCTGATATTAAGGGAATAATATTTATAAACACAGGGCAGATTCAATATTTGCGAAACAACAAAGGGGGTTTCCGAGGGGTTCTCTCTGCCGTATAAAACCTGCTCTACTCTGGCTTTGCCTGAGCTAGTGTGAGTCGGCTACCACAGAACACGTATATTGTCTCTATCTGTACTGCTGCTGCTGGTTTTGTGGCAAGATGTGCACGGTCTGCTACCCTTCTTCGAGGGCGTCTTCTTGCTGTTGTGGTATTGCAACTCGATGTACGCCTCTTGCTCCTTTCTTTGGAACTATAATATTGAAAACGAGAAGCTGACAGGCCACCTGAGCTCTCGCCTCTCGGTCAGTTTGGAGTAGTCTATTTTTGGGATTTCCCTGAAATGATGATGGCGGATGACGTCACAGGTGTGTATTTATATATAGACTATGTAGACTGGTGGATGATTCACATACAACGCCTCCGTCCAAAACTGGGTCAGTGAGATCACTCTAAAAAGAACAGATGTTGAGTTCTACTCCCTTTCGACATTTTCATTTTAAAGAAAAGAATACTTAACCTAAATTAAAGTGTTGAAAATCCAATGCTAAATATTTATGTCTCGTTATAACACATTCACGGCAATTCTCTTCTTTGTTCCCAATGACGTTAATGTGACTGTTTTGAAAAAAATATTTCGGCAAAGTTGTTGTACTTCAGGCGTACCAGTTGTTTAATAATTGTATTCACAGTTGGGTTTTTTTCAGTTTCGGACTGGTATAAACCCATCTGACTATTTACATCGCCTGTTGAGATTAGGAAAACTGATATCTTATGTCCACACAGGCTTTCCATCTGTTCATTCTGCTCATCGATTAATCTCTGGCTCACGTTTTTTCCTGGGTGGTCTCAAACCATAAATGTTTTACTTCACAAGACATATTTTTTGTTGATTTTGGCGTTTTAAACTATTTCTTTTTATGACTCATTCAAACTGCTTCAAATTTTTACTACGTCCTGAATTTCTTGAATATGAGCCATAACTTTTTGCCCTTCTCACAGTGGGTGTTGCAAAATATCAGTGAAGAGTTGCAAAACTCTGACATTGCTCAAACGTGTATAATAAAGATTGGAGTTAGCCTCAAAACCCCACATCTTCCTGTTGAATGCCCTCCCTATTTTGCTGCGCGTAAAGATTTACAACTCTCGAGCGAACTTTTACTTCCGAAGGTCGCACATTTTCCGTCCATATTTTGACGTTTTTACGCCCCAAACAAGCTGTGGTTTGTGAGATTATAGCTTTTGTTGTTCGAAATCTTTGAAGTTGCACGGTGTTACTTTGATTTATAAGGGGACACAAATCTATAGAGTCGTGTTCTGTCATGTTGAGTGTGTTCAGGCAAATATCTCTCTTGGATTTTGTTTTGCTATTTCAACCAAGTGTACTCAGAAGCTTTGCCCTGAGTGCTGACTGAAATCTTCCTAAGTATTAACCCCATTTCGCTTGTCTTCCATCTATGCAATGAATAGGTATCTGTTTAGTTGAAACTGGGGTTAAAAAAGGCAATAAAAACCATTGACAAACCCGTGGATTCTAATTAGAGTTGATATTTGAAATGTTTTATCGTAAGACAGATTTTAAAAAACATTTTGTTACATTTCTTTTTTGGTCGGTTGGCCTCGAGGTGGGTAGGATTAGGGGCGGGGGAGAAAACTGAGTTGTTTATTTTTGTTTTCTCACTTTATTCGGTCTTAATCTTTTTGTCTTGTGCTGTTTTTCTGTTTATTGTATTTTAAAGTTTGTTTATTTTCAATGAATTGCATTTACATAATGTTCCAGATTTTCTGAGCTATTCTGATACTTTTCAATATTTTTGGTATTTGGTGAGTTTTAACCTTACTTTACATTTTGTGGCAACACAACTAATTAACAATGCATCAAGAATTGAAAGAGAGAGAGAGAGAGAGAGAGAGAGAGAGAGAGAGAGAGAGAGAGAGAGAGAGAGAGAGAGAGAGAGAGAGACAAAAAGAGAGAGAGAGAGAGAGAGAGAGAGAGAGAGAGAGAGAAGGGGGAGTGGGTAGGTCTTTAGAGCACAAGAGGAAGAAAGACATCACTGCATGGAGAGTCAGAATTTGATTAATACATGCTTGGTATTCTTTAGTGGGAAGTTAAAATGTTTTTCGTATAGTTTTGAGTGTCTGCGGATGTAGCTACCCATGTATTCTTAATAAGAGTGCATAGTGAACGTATTAGTGATGATAAGTGTCGAAGCGGAATATTTTTTTTCTTTGCACACCACGACATCTGTGCAGCTTCACCTCAATGAGCAGAGGCTACGACCAGCACCTACCATCTGTTTCCCTGTACGCCGTTTATGCCGCTACTGTCCCAACATTCGTCCCAACCACGCCCCATTTGAATCTGCCCCTCCGTGCCAGTTTAGGGTATCAATCCTACCCCCATACAACGCTGGATCAACATACTCTTCTTCCCGAGTGTTTGCTCCGATTTTTCGCGTTTGTTGATCAGTCAACTCACGTTTCTAGTCACTGATGAAAGCTGGTCTGTTAGAAAACGTTACCCGTCCACTTATACTATTTTACACACTGTAAAACCCTGACCATTATGGTGAGAGGTTGTTTTGGCTCTTTTTATATATATTCTTTTTTTTTACTGTCGGTTATAGTAAATCATGGATCTACTTGTGTCAGATTTCAAAAAGCTCTTAGATTTAAACACTGCTCAAAGTTTTTCTTTGCGAATGATGTTTTACTTTCAGTCGACTTTTCCTCTTTCTTTCTATCTGTTCTGGAAAGTCACCTCACCTTTTCCTAACATCGTCAAGCCTCGTCGAACATAGCTGCATTTAACGTTCAGATTTGTCCTCAACGCCATTTGCATTTTATTCTATACTTTAACTCGATTAATAGCCGTCCTTAATTCATAACATGGGAAGAATGTCAAACCGTTTTGGCAGCTAACAGTAAACTACTCGAAGTGTTAGAGTGACACATATCAAGGTGTGCACCTGCCATCTCAAGGCATACGGTACATTTTTAGTACTTTCTTTTTTTATCTTCTTTTTTTTCCAGTTTCCACGCTTTTGTGTATGACGGGCTTAAGAAACGTTTTTCTCCTCATTTTCACGACGTTTCGTCCATGTTTACCACTGGAATTATCCAAGTCTCAGCTGATTGTCGTTGTCCGCTGGGCAAGACGCGAGGCACCAGGCAAGCAGCAACAATTAAGCTGATAACCAAACAAATCCAAATCAATGGGGAACCGCACCGTAGCATCAAGACTCACTTCTGGAACAAGGGAAGATGGCATCAGACATCTGTGTGTGAGTCTGCTTCCCCGTCTTCCACCTTCTTGTCCGGAGTAAGACTGGCGAGTAAAGCCGTCGTGTCAACGTGGTTTCTCTTAATGCCCGCCGCTGTATAAAATCTAAATTAGATATAATCTTAATTTAAAACGGGAAGTAACTCTTAATCCTTTTGCCTGAGTAGCCAATCCAGGGGAACTCTTCGGAAAAAAAGGAAAGAATAAAAAACCGTCGCCAATCGATGGGGCTAGATCGATTCTGCTCAGAGGAAGTGTAAATATGAACAAACACAATCGGTCACCCGCGAGGGGGATGGAGCTCCAATTGTTTGCATTTCATTTAGGGAAAAGGACACGGCCGGTGCCCGCATTGGCCCAACGAGAAGGATGGAATATTACCTGGTGGGGGTTTTCTTTCAAGGCTCTATTTTTTTTTCGTTCTGCTTACTCTTTATCCTTCACTCTTCAGAATAATTTATGCCTACAAACACCTTCCCCAAAGTGTCTTCATTAAATTAAGTACATGCTTAATTTATTTGGTCTCACGTTTGTCCCACAGAACGAAAGCTTTTATATTTTGCTTGGAGGCATCCCTGTCATTGATAAATAATTAGCAATTCCAATTAATCAAACATTTCTAGTGGGTATCCAGACAGAGAGAAAAAGAAAGAAGACGATCTTGTTTGAGATTCGATCTAAGAGCAGAAGAAAGAAGGAAGAAGCGTGTAATTGGGTGTATCAAGCTGCAAATCTGGTCTATTCTCCTCCTTCTCACCAAAATCCTTCTTTTTCTTTTCTTCATTCTATTGGCTCTTCCAGCTTCTTTATTTATGTTCTTCATAATTACTCACTTACCTCCTCTAATCGTGTACCCCTTTTTGTCAAGTACTTCGTACACCATTTTGTCTACTTTCTTTTATATCCCACACTGATTCCTTTCTCTCTTTTAAATATATGATGTTTCTCTCTCTCTCTCTCTCTCTCTCTCTCTCTCTCTCTCTCTCTCTCTCTCTCTCTCTCTCCCTCCCCCGTTTTCCGTACTCTTATTTCATTCCGACCTCCTCTCTCTCTCTCCAACTCTCTTTTCTCTTCACTATGTCCTCCCTCCTGCAGAAGCGCAATTCTTCTACTTCTTCTTCTTCTTCTTCTTCTTCTTCTTCTTCTTCTTCTTCTTCTTCTTCT
>NW_004798229.1:49177-51038 GCF_000002075.1 Aplysia californica | reverse complement strand
GGGGGGGGCGGAGACAGACAGATAGAAAGAGAGCGAGAGAGGGAGAGAAATACTTGTAGACAGACAGACAGACAGACAGACAGACAGACAGACAGACAGACAGACAGATCTAGTGGGTGGAGAAAAGGTAGCGGAAACTGTCAAAACAAAGACTACACGTACACGAAAACGGAGAAAGTTCAGGAAAATACACCCAGACTAAACAATCGAAAAGTGACAAGAGAAACAAGAAGTGTTTTTGTTGGCCAAGCTGTTCAAGTGGCAAACGTTGCACACATGTATATATATCCTTTTCTTCAAGGCATGGTAGGCACACATATGTGTGGAACCAGCGCCTCTGTTGTATGTGTAGTGGAAGTAGCAGTTAGAAGGCACTTCACTGTCACACGCAGCAGACCCGAGTTCGATTCTCCAAAGGGGAGAATTTTTACAGAGTATCTCGCTCCGCTCGGTCTTTCTGCTGGGATGATGACGTTTCTGTCCAAATTGGTCCAGACGACAGGGTCGGAAGCCCGCCTCTTAAATTATAAATCTAAAATTGTGTCGATGGGAGTGTAAAGACACATAAAATCTTCATTTCAAAACCCATTAAAAACACATTATGCGGACTATTCTGTAGGTCTACGTGTCAATCTGCGCAGTGAGAAATAAATTATCTAGTCTAGGTCGGCTTTTTTTGTCCCCAAATTACTGCAGAAGGTCTGCGGGTACTGAGAGTAAAAATTTTTTAAATCACTTTCAGCATGCACTGTAAACAGTAGGCTACTTATAAGTAATACTAATATAAAGCACTGTGAGTGTGGACTAATCTGTGAGTCTTCTGTCTTTCATCATTTCAATCAGATGGGATTTTTTTTTTTGCTTGTGTCGTTGCTACCGTGCAGCAGTCGCTGTTGCTATTGCTGCTGCTGCTGTTGTTGTTGTTGTTGTTGTTGTAGTTGTGTTGTTGTTGTTGTTAACGTGAGTGTCTTCTGGTCCTTATCATTCTAACCAGAAAGGAATATTTGTTGTTGTTGTTCTTGCAACTGTTCTACTGTAGTTGTTATTTTCGTTATTGTTGTTGTTGATGTTGTTGTTATTGCTGTTTTTATTTTCAAGAAACTGGTTAGGCCTACGGTTAGTGGTTGGTTTGCCGGTGCTCTGGTGTGGTTTGCTTCCTTCCTTTCCATAAAAAAATCGTCCTTATCCCTCCTCCTTTTCTTTGCATGTTTCTCTCTAGTACTAACTCGAATCTCCGGCACTTATAAGTTATATGACGACCTAACTGTCGTGTGTCGTAAAACTTTTACTTAAATTAACCTATACAGGGCCTATAAAATCAATCTAAATTACACGCTTAGAGCGAACACAATCGATGTGTAGTTTAGATCTAGCTATAAAAAAATCTTCGGCATTGATGACTTAATTGCGTTGAAAATACCGTAAAACTCTAACACTTAACTTTACTACATGCTTAGAGCAGAACACCATCGATGTGTAATTTAAAACTAAAAGGCGAGTGGTTGGCGGGTGCTCTGGTGTGGTTTGCTCATTCTTTCCTAACAAACATCTATCGTCCCGATCTCTCCTTCTTTTTTTGTGTTTGTAACTCTCTTGTAAGACCTCTAATCTTCTTCATTTATATAACCTTATTGTGTTGCAAGTGCCGTAAAACTCTTTACTTAAACCCCCCAAAAAGTTATAAAAGAATGCCAAGTTCTTGACAATGCTCCAAAGAAAAGACAGTAACGACTGTGGAATACATTCGAAACAGAAAATCGACACCGTGAACCGCTCGCTTGAGCTGCTGGAAAAGCGATTTTTTAAAGCATGATGCCATCAGCCCCTGGACAACCGGTATCCTGGAAAGGGGAAAGGGGGA
>NW_004798229.1:46255-47422 GCF_000002075.1 Aplysia californica | reverse complement strand
TCTCTCTCTCTCTCTCTCTCTCTCTCTCTCTCTCTCTCTCTCTCTCTCTCTGTGTGTGTATGTATGTGTTTATGTGTCTCTGTGTGTGTGATGTGTTCTCACGTGCGTGTATGTCAAGTGTGCATGAGTATCCGCTGATGAATGCGTGGGCGTGTATATTGATACCATGCTGCAGCAAATTTCTCAATGCGAGATCAATGAAATTCGTATCTTTTTCTTATTAACGACAACGACCAAGGACAGAGATGCCAAAGAGAAGGAGACCACCGGATAGAAACAAATGGCTGCAGGTGGAGATTTTTAAAACAATACATTGTATACGGATGTGTCTAAGGGAGATAATCGTGTTATTGTGTTCTCCCCAAAAGGTACAGAGATTTATCTCCAATTTACAGGATGAGGCGAAATATCGGGCACTTGACAATCTCACTTCACTCCTTTCAAGCGATTTTTACATTCACATTACCACAATTTAGATAATTTATTATTATTATTATTATTATTATTATTATTATTATTATTATTATTACTTGTAAAAGTACCCGTTCTACGAACGGAATAATAATGAAGAAGTGTTAGGAAAGTTAAGAAGAAGAAAAAGACTGAAAACCGGAAAGAAACAAAACATTAAAATTTTACCTTGAATTTATCCCTGTAGCACCCCCTCTTGACTACCTCTAGGGGTAAGACTTCTTTTCCCTCTTCGAAGGCGTGGTATTTTCTCCTAAAGTTTCAGCTCAATCACTTTTTAAAAAAAGAGTTAGGCCTACATGATTTTTATCTTGATCTGGATTAGATTATATTAGATCTAGATCTAGACATAGATCTACACACGAACACACTGAACACAAAATATCTTTCGGCGCAGTTCGGCGTGCGCGCTAAATCCACTGCAGGAGAAATCTACTTTCAATACTTTCATGATTTTTTAAATCTTGATCTAGATATTAGATCTAGACATACACACACATGCGACTACACGCAGGGCGTAAACTTGGCTATGATTGGCTGAACCTTTAACTTTGACCAGTTAATACATTAAGTAGGCCAACGGTAGGCTACTCTTGGCGCTTTCGACGACACCTTCTCTGTCACTCTCACCACCCTCCCTCTGTAGTCTGTAGTGCTTTCTGGCCTTCTCTCTCTCTCTCTCTCTCTCTCTCTTGC
>NW_004798229.1:43799-45125 GCF_000002075.1 Aplysia californica | reverse complement strand
ATAATAATAATAATAATAACTTAATAAATCGAAAGTAGATGTTTCCACCTCGTTCACAAAGTAATGCTCGTCATAATACAATAAAGGATAGATGTAGAAACCCGATTCCTAGACAGACAGCTATGAAGAGTGAATTCTTGAGGATGGGGAGGGAGGTATTCTCATACATTTGACGTGGATTTTGGAAAGTCTATATTTTAACTTTTATTGCTCATTTACTTGTCTGTATGCTGTTTCCTTTAGGAGAGTTATATTATTATAATCATGGTTTTACTGTTTTCCTCCAATAGTCATGGGCACAAAAATATTAGATCAGGTTTAAAAAAAATTGTTGTCTCAATTCTGGTAAACCTTTGTCCCATTACAGATACAATACCACTTACAGATGTGGAGAAAAAAAAAAAGATTCTACTCGTGGTTAGGTAGATTGGACAGTTTATGAGTGTAGCTGTTTTTGCACGTTTGAACAAGTGTTTACAAATAGACATATAAGTGAGTTTATGAGCTCGTAGGTGTATGGAACTCTGGTTTTGATTGGACGGTTCGTAATGATGGGAGTCACCACAACCGAGTGGAATCGGACACTCTATGGAAATTTCATTTACTCGACTAAAAGGCCCGTGTAATGTATAGTAATGCTTCGGCCCGTTCATACGAGTGAAGTTTGCACAATATTAGCAAACGAGCCTTGTGGGAGAGAGTCTAATTGCTCTGGCGGGACTGATTAGAAGCACGTTGGTGGGGTGTGGGTGGGGTGGGGATGGGGTGGGGCTGGGTTAGGGCCGGGTGGGGGTGGGGGTGGGGGGATGAAAGCCGCACTAATCAAACAGCGGCTATAAATCCTGGATTGGCAAATATTTGTTCGATGCACGCATTCGTGGGGGCTCCACAAAGCGGAGAGCCTCGATTTACGACCATTAACCCTCTCTCTAATTTTTAATATTGTCTTCGTAATTCTAACACTTTGTACTTTTTCTCGAGTCGGAGTTCTGTGCTGGTGTGTGAGATCAAAGAATTAAAGTGGTCGCCCTATTTTATGAAATAGTACAATACGGCTATCTAGTTTGAGATGGGTTTCGAAAAACTGCACTCACGCGGGTTAAGATTGAGTTGTAAGCCTTGATTTTGGCTTTGTATTACTCGTGTCTAACAGATATTTTGTTTTCTACTTTATGTTTTTGTTTTTGCTTTCTGGTTTTCTAACCCCAGTGTCTCCAAAGCCCATCACTTCTTCTCCAAATTTAAGTAATGTGTATGCCTAACTGTCTAACAATTTGACCTTCTGTCCACGTGTCTGTCTTTCTCTTATTTTTTTCTTTCCCCCCC
>NW_004798229.1:42515-43699 GCF_000002075.1 Aplysia californica | reverse complement strand
GGGGGGGGGCATCCCTAAATTAATTATAACGATATCATTGTGAGCGGCAAAGTGCGAAATTTAAAGTAGAAAAGGGGAAGTAACTGATCATTCCTTACAAAAATACTGATAATTTTAGTTATGTCCCCTGTTCCACATCACATTTTGACCTTGACTGTCTCTTTTTGCTTTGTTTTTCCATCATGTTTATTATTATCAATACGTGAAGTCTTGTACGATGCATTACTCATCAACAATGACACATTTGGCGGAATATCCACCCATGCGATCCATATTGCCACGACATATTTCTCAAAACCTGCAAGTAACACGTTCACATCTGTTCACGGCGAGTCATACAAGTCGAACGAGTTACGGCGCCGTAGTTTCGAGCCGCCATTACTAAATTCAAACCAGCCCGAGTCTGTACGGTCTTCCATTGACGGCCCCGTCATGCTGTGATCCACTCGAAAATTTTGTGTTCTTTCCGTTGATAAAGTATGTAGTTCCAGTACAGATGTTTGATTTGAATACCATTTTGGAGTGAAGTATTTTATTAGTTGAAAATGACATACTTTTGTATTATGATAAACATGACAGACACAAAAATAGCCAAGCAGGTTTTTTTCTTTGCTAGTTAGTAGAAGACTATCGTTACTTCATTAGAATACGAACAAGTTTACCATTCTCGAAGGTTCAATTTAAAATCCAAAATAGGGTTTAGTTTCTCAATTGCCCAAACAAACGCTGATAATCTATACACTCCACAGATGACGAAACAACACAATGATATCGTGTAACCATACTTGTAATAGTATTTTGTAACACCATCTCTTTGATACTATCAATGCCTTTGTTTATAAGAGATTCTTCTAAAGAACCAAGTACTTAAGCAGAAAGAGCATATTATATAAATGTACAGGAACATTTAGAGTGACAAAAGTCAGAGATAAACAATAGTGACGGAGATAGTTTTGGGGACGGGTTGGTCACCAACAGACATAGAATGAATGCGTTCAAGGAGCCCAAAAAAACGGAAACATTCCACCTCTTTGCATCCCATTCTCTCTCTCTCTCTCTCTCTCTCTCTCTCTCTCTCTCTCTCTCTCATATCACCACAACCCAAAAGATTTAAATTGTATCGACGTGAGTATATAAAACTTAATCTCAGCCCCAATTTCTCTCTCTTTGTCTATATATATATA
>NW_004798229.1:39325-42415 GCF_000002075.1 Aplysia californica | reverse complement strand
ACACATACCCAAGTATACTCAATCAACCCTTCTATGTGGCTTTTTAAAGACGCAAAACAGTTTTATCATCCTGCAAAGCTCAAAACGATGACTCCCTTCCCCTGCCTCTTCCTGGGCTCTTTTGTGAGTGTACCATAGAGTTATCTCCTTTTAAACCTATAGTGTACATCTATGGAGTGTACAGAAAGAGCGTCGCTATAAGCGTGCGGAACATTTTAATTTGGTCTAAAGAACTTCATACAAAAACAATGGGCTTAACCTGACAGAAAGCTGAATGCAATATTAAAATACAGTTTAAAAATAAATACGAAAGTGTAGTAAGAAAAATCGTAATATTCAAAATGAACCCCTCCTTCTTTCCCTCTGTCTTTCATGTCATGTGGCAGACAAGATGGTCGCCAGAATTACACAGTGACTGTCAACATTTCTTCTCTCAGGCCAATTACACTGGAAATTTAGCTCTTAGCTTGGTATTCCATTCCACAGACCAATAAAGTCATTCTAAATCCTTATTTTGAACTCAAAAGATTACTATTGCAACAGTTCTAACTGAAGTCTGGCGACTAAACTGGGCAAAGATGGAGATTAAATTCCCTATCCCTCTGAGGTACTCCACAAGGCACTATTGGTTCTTAGAGTAATATCTATTACTTCTCAGTAAATTATCCATTACTTCTCAGTAGACTTCCAATTACTTCTCAGTAGAATACCGACTACGTTTACCGAGTGCTTATATTTTTTGGGAGTAAATTTATTTCACTAAAATCTAAAAGTCATTTTGTATGTTAGAAAAAAATAGATCTATTTTTGACAAATAAACTGATACCCGACTAAAGGGAACTGCAGAACATATGGGTATACAATGTAGCTCAGTATTAAGATTTGAAGGGTCTACTTTTAAAGAACATCTTAGTTTTCAGCTTGTCTTTTTTGTTGTTGTTGTTTTCTCCTATCACCGTAATATCATGAAAGTTATCTCATTTGAGTGACTTTCTTTTTTAAAACCAAAACCAAATAACTTAAACACAACTTGTCCAGAAAAAAATTGATTTGGGGGCAGAGGGGAGGGGGGTCCATAAATATAAATAATACTGGTGGCTCTGTGAGTGAAAGATGATTAACCTATGGGCGTGTTATTCTTCGTTATTGCAAAACAAATCAAAACAAAATGTTACTTTTGCGAGTCCTTTGAACTAACCTTTAGAATACAGTCTGCATGTTCGGTTCTCGCTTATCGTTCACTTTCCTTCGATTCTCAGTTGTTTCTTTAATTCCCCTCGACTTAAACCTGAGAAGGATGTTACGTCTTCATGTTAATATCTATACAGTACTGGCTTGTTGAAGGATGGTCTTTATGGTTATTCTGTCATGTTTGAGTCATTTTGTATTCCTTTTAATGTTATGCTAGATTTAACAACATATATCTTCTTCAAACGCAGTGCTTGCTGTCTGTTAGCAACCTCCACCCAGAGCCAAAACGACATCAGATCAAATTAAGCTAATCCTCATACAAAAAATTAATATAGAGCACCACTCCGGTATGTGAGGGTGCTTTGAGATTCAGAAATTCTAACAATGTCTCAATTTGGCTTGTCCGCAGTACCATGGGACAACTGTAGGGGCAGAAACATTAGACGACAAGACAGATATGGCCTTCACCTTGCTCTCACAGACTCGAGAACGTCTCGAATTTCCCGAGAAGCCCGTCCTGTGACGTCGCAGCGGGCTTAATGGATAGAGACTGAAAAGGTGTCACAAGCCCTCATCTATTGTTCTGCTCAACTTGCCGGCCCAGACCTGAGCAGTCTCAAAGCCTTCACCACGTAAAGGCCCGTCCTGCCAGGACTTCTGCCGTTCGCGCGCGAAAACGGCAAACCCGAGACACAATCAGTGGCTACGAGTCTCGAGTCCACCTCGGTTTCCTTCCCCAGAGCGCGGGCTCCTGCGTGCCACCAACATCGCCAGAAATGGATGAGTGTTTGCCTCGGAGTCCCCATTATTGCGGGAAACCAAGGTAAACATTTCTGCTTGACTGATTGCCCCAGCGAGCCTGCGTTCCCTCCTTCTCGTCTCCCTTCAAGCCTGAGCTTTTTTGGCAGAGGGGTTCCTGGCAAGCCTCTGACGTCCTCTTCGTCAAAGTCTTCATTCGGTGTGTTTCTCTTTTTCCTGCTCCCCTCTTGTTGACTCGTGTTTCTACTTCTGATTTTATCTCTACCTCATTACATCTACATCTACATCTGCACTAGCGGATCTGTAAAGAAATTCTTTTGACGAGATTAGAGCGAAGTTGTTAGGACCTGGTTCCGTTGGCGCATGTTATCTCAGACTTTACGTGTCTTCTACTAAGAAATAAATCGCTATCTCAAGTCTATCATAATATATTACGCCCCTCTGAACACTGTACTGTAAGGATATTTAAGAAGCAGAACTATCAAATCCAACGTCAACCTCCAGAAGGGTCGAGCAAAATACGCGGAGAGCCTTGAAAACTCCCCAAACAAGTCTAGTTCGGTCCAGTCGGACGCCACATAAAGGAGTCAATAGCATCTGTACCAATGTCAAGCACGCTACGCACTGATCTAATAGCACACAAAGATAAAGTTCAACGACAGAACAGCAGAAAGGGTCGCGAGCTTAACTCTTAATTGGTATAATATTGATATCTCTTTCATCTGCAAAGTGTTCTTTTCGTTGCGGGAGTAGCATGCGCAATTCTTGTTAAATACATGAAGAGGAGAAGCAGGGTAAGGTGACCTGTGCGATGTCTGAATTTGTGCGGGGTCACTCCTGAAAAATTGCCGTGCCTGGACCATGTTTACTCGTTATGCTGGAGTTCTCTACATCCTGGTTCTACGCAAAAGATGAACTGAAGATTAGAGCCAAAGTGCGTCGCAGTTCTTGATGAATTGCTGAGGGGAACAAACATGACTGGCTTCTAAGTATCAACAGCTAGCAAAACCAGGGTCAGTGTGATTACTATCAATCATCTAAAGTGTCCCCTCCTTCTTCTAGGTTGTTCATTCCCATCCCGTTCCCTCTATCTATCTATCTATCTATCTATCTATCTATCTATCTATCTATCTATCTTTT
>NW_004798229.1:36963-39225 GCF_000002075.1 Aplysia californica | reverse complement strand
CCATTCTCTCTCTCTCTCTCTCTCTCTCTCTCTCTCTCTCTCTCTCTCTCATATCACCACAACCCAAAAGATTTAAATTGTATCGACGTGAGTATATAAAACTTAATCTCAGCCCCAATTTCTCTCTCTTTGTCTATATATATATATTATCTCTCTCTCTCTCTCAATTTCTCCTTGATTTTCTGCCTCCTAATCTCTTTTCACCAGTCTGCCTCCCCGACCCCCTTCCCCAAGTAAACCAAACAAGCAAATCAACAGACAAACGAAGAGTGACTCACCAACTGCTGGAGCTGACTGCACGAGTCACATCTACAGGCCGCCGGGTGCACGTCCAGGACGTTCTTGCTGAGGAGCAGCTTGAGACTCCTGCCGTGGTGCCTGATAGACCTCTTCCAATCCTTGGCCGACTCCCTGCCCGACACGGCCTGGAACTCGTTCGGGGTGTACCACTTCCCTCCCTGCTCAATACACTTCCCTTTGCTTCCCTGGTACAGCTTGGACATGTACATGAGGCCCCGGTTGTCTCCGCACTCCACCTGGAGACAGATGTCGTTGTGGCGGAACTCTGGGGTGATATCCTCGTCCGAGCAGTTGTTCAAGTTGACCACAGTACTCCCCACGCGGTAGTTTTTCGGCCCCGTCTGCATGAAGCCGGTGTGCATCTGTTCCGTCTCGCCCTGGTCGGAACATGCGTCATCATCCACGCTGCTGCTGTTGCTGCTACTGCTGCTGCTGTTGCTAACAGCAGCAGCACCACCAGGCAGCAGGTTGCTGTTGCTGTTGCTGCCTCCTCCTCCTCCTCCTCCTCCTGTCACAAGGCCAGAGGAGTTTGGTGAGGAGGAATCACGGGTAGAACTTCGGGTAATCCCTGATTCAAGAGCCTGGAGTTCGCTTCTCGTAACGGGCCCAGTTCCTCCTTCCAAGCCCGAAGACACCTTCTGTCCGAGCGCGGTGTTGGTCTCAACATTATCCTCCACTTCAGTATCCTCGCTGACCACAGGAGAGGGTGTTGCAGCGACCTCCAGACTGCTCCCTGCTGCTGCAGAAGCTGCAGTCTTACTCGCCCTCTTAGGCCGGGCCTTCCCACGACGGGGTCTATTTCTCATGACGGCGCCGTAAGTTCGAGTATTTTTCCAAGTCCGACGCCGTAGATCGGCGCTATAGCTCGCAAGTCGCGGACTCGGCGAATAGAGGAAAACTCAGTTACGGCTCCGTAACTCTTCCAACTGAAGGGTAGAATCCAAAATGAGCTTGTTTGAAATGTATGAACAGTATCCAAGACGCCCCCTTTGCATAAGAGCGTACGGGTAGTATTCCAAAAGAGCGAGTTCAAGTTGATTTAATCCAGAAATAATGAGTACGAGTTGCGTCGTATATCCAAATGAGCGGAGTCGTAGAATACAGGAACAAAGAGAAAGAGCATTCGGTTACGGAAGCGAGCCTTCTCTGTTCCCAGTCCGGTGTAGTATTCGTAAGTATCCAAAATGAGCGAAGAACAAGTTGACTAATCCACTAGGGTTATTCCGACGAGGAGAGTCGACAGTTCTTTATCTCAGCGCTCGGGGCTTCGTGCTAGTCAATCCGCTAAAACACGCCGCACACACAAGCGGCATAAGTGGAACAGCATTCCTCTCACACACGCGGAGAGGGAAAAATCTCTAATTTACTCCAGGGATTGATTACAGCTGCTGTATATCTCACGACTTGTTCACAATTTCACCTCTCGCTGTGGAGGTCCCCGCGTCTAAATCGGTGGTAGCAGCGGTTGGAGGGGAATAAACAACGCAGTTGACTGCATGCGGCAGACTACTTTAATACAGTAGTCGTTGTTGTTGTTACTGCTGCGTCACAAGTTGATAGGTGTGGGTCGCCACATGTTCGCTGTCTGGTGCACTGTCATTAATCCAATGGTGGAGGAAATAAAAGCGGGCTAAGAGTGACCATCAGTGACCGCTGGTGATCAAGGAGAGAATCCAGCGTGCGAGAGACGAACGTAGTGGTGGTGGTGGTTGGCGGAGGGTGGGGCTAGCTAGCTAGCTAGGTTAGGACGAACAAGAGCGAGGGTCTTATCCCTTGTCTGTGTTCTTTCACACTGTAGAAACCGCGCGCATATTACTTGCAGTGGTAGAGTAGAGTACTTAGCGCGGTAATTGCTATCCGGCCAATGACGGCTACGGACGATTGATTGATGCTGGGGAAGAAACAAACACGCCGGTCACAGGGCGGGGAGAGACGGGCTGTAAGAGGAGGGGGGAGGGGGTG
>NW_004798229.1:35285-36431 GCF_000002075.1 Aplysia californica | reverse complement strand
GGGGGATAATAATGGCCGAGTGGTCGCGCGGTCTGCCTCGATGTGCGTGCGTGATGGGGGTTGTTGTTAAGTTACAAAAGAAAGAAGAAAGCGCTGGTGGGGAACGCGATAGCGTCTGTCTGTGCCTTGTGATGCTTAAGTTAAGATCTATAGGTTGTGATGCTTAAGTCAAAATCTTGAGATGCTTAAGTTAAGATCTATAGGTTTTGATGTTTAAGTCAAAATCTTGTGATGCTTATTAAGTTAAAACCTATAGGTTTTGATGCGTAAGTCAAAATCTTGTGATGCTTAAGTTAAAACATATTGGTTGCTTAAGACAAGTTTAATTCTATAGACTACATTGCACTTTTATAGATCTATTTGTGTCATTCGTGTATGGGAGTGAGTCTGGACTCTACCACACTGTCTTTAGTGGCCAAACCGATCTGTCCCGACGGAAAAAGCGTTATTTCGAAAAAGTTGAAAACTTGTTTTTATACGAATTTCTGTTCCGCTCTATTAGATCTCTAGAGATGCAAGTACGTGTAGTTCGTTTTTTTAAAAGCGTTTGTCGTGAGAAAGTTGAAAACTTGTTTATATAGCCTAACGAATGCGCCGCTCTACTTGGTGCGAATAGTTCGTTTTAAATTTAGATTTTAATTAAGAAATGTAAAAAAATAAAAATAAAAAAAGAACTTTACCACAACCACATGGACCCGCTGCTGGCAGTCGTAGAGTTGAGAATGACGATCTTGTTATGGCTTCCCGCCCACGCTCTTAGAGATAGCTTACTTTAATGGTTGTGGTGGTGGTCAAAAAGAAAGGCCTCCCCCTCCAACTTCTCCTCACGGCCGGTGATGACGTAATTACCTGTGTTGGCGTCTGTCCGAGGGGTCGGTCAGCCAGCCAGTCAGTCAGTCAGCACACGCTACGAACACACTAAAAAAAAAGAGCCCCCAGGTCTAAATTGAGGCGTGCAAAGACATGGCTGTGTAATAGACAATTGAGAACGTTCACTACCTTGACAAGTGACCGCCGGAGGACAAGCAAGAAGCCCTCTCAAGAAGAAAAGACAGGAGGAGGAAGAAATTACTAGGATAAAAAAAAGAAAGAAAGAAAGAAAGAAAGAAAAGAAAAAAAAACGACAGTACAGGGAAGGGGGTGAGG
>NW_004798229.1:31479-33649 GCF_000002075.1 Aplysia californica | reverse complement strand
TCTCCCTGTCCCTCCCCCCCCTCTGTCCCTTTCTCTCCTTTCTTTCTCTTTCTCTCTGAATATGTGTCCACTTAAATATTTTAAAAAAATCATATATATTTCCCCCGATCTTTCTTTCACAGGTCGTTGCCCCTGGCTCTTGAAACAACACGTCATCGTTATCTTTCTCAATACCTTCTAAATCCTCCTGTGTTGATCCGGAATCAGTAGCATTTTCATCAGTGTTGTTGATGGTAGTCGTTTTTTCTGTCTGTCTTCACCGTCTGTCTCTGCTTATCGCCCTGCACTACGAAAGTACCATTGTGTTATTTCAATGCTTCTTATAGACAACGAAAGATCTTGTCAGTATGTTAGTGTTTAAGTTTTAGCGCCTATAAATGGCTGCTTGCACTGTATGCTTCCCAGGAAGTTGAGGTTGTCAGAATGCTCTCAGGTCTGCTGGGGTATTAATATAGATTGTGAAGCGCATTGAGCTTGCCGTTGAGCGGGGATTTGCGCTATACTAATGCTATCTATTATTATTATTATTATTATTATTATTATTATTATTATTACTGTTATGTTTTGTCTGTCTGTCTGTCTGTCTGTCTGTCTGTCTGTCTGTCTGTCTGTCTGTCTGTCTTAAGATTCAGTAAGAGTTTTACACACTTGCAACACAATTAGATCCTATAACTTTAAGTTCCGCAGAAGATTTGAGGTGTTAAGCTACAATTTAAGAGAATAATATACTAAGAAAAGAAGGAGGAGACATAAGGACGGTAGATGTTTGATCATGATAGTGAAGAAGGAGCAAACCACACTAGACCATCTGCCAACCACCAGACGTGCACACACACACACACACACACACACACACACACACACACACACACACACACACACACACACACACACACACCGTATCATATACGAACAACTGGCCGGGCCAGTGGCTGCACTCACTAACATTAGATCTACCACTTCAAGACACACACACACACACAGACACATTTGTTGTTGTTGGTGGCGTTGTCGTCGTCGCTGGTATTGTTTGTTATCGTCGCTCTTTTGCTTCTTCTTCCTCCTCTTTTTGTTCTTCCTTTTTTTTTCTTCTCCTGTACTCTTATTTACGAAGGAAAAAGGTTTCGGTTCCCCGATTTGGACACACAGCTGACAGAATCATAGAAACTATTAATTTCATGAAGAAAGAAAGAGAAAAACGATTCGGACCTTTCGGCATTTACTTATGACTAAGGATCTTACAAACTTACTGTATAATTACATCCTTGACCGTGTTGCAAGAGCCATAAAACTCCCAGCAATACCAAACGAAACCTCGAATTTACCCGAGGAGCAAAAAGTACAAAGTTCATAATCTCAAAATCCCCAATCGCCGACTTGTCTGCTTGCTTTTAAAGGGCACAACAAATGCGTCGCTTACCCCACAGTGGGCGGTTGGCGGGTGCTCTGGTGTGGTTTGCTCCTTTTTCTTTCCATCAAACATCAATCGTTCTTTTCTATCTTTTTTTGTGTTAATTACCTTTTTGTAACACGTCTAGAATCTAGATATAATCTTCGGCAACTATATGACATTATTTCGTTTCAAGTGCCGTAAGACTCTTACTAAAACTAAAACTAAGACGTATCCCTTCAGCTAATAATGTTATATTGTTGTACGCTTTTCTTTACCGTAGTGTAAAACTGGTGCAACTTCGTGAGGCAGCTTCTTGCTAAAAGGAGACTAAGGTTTTAATAAGCATTTTACTGCACTTGCTACACCATTAGGTCATATAAATGCCAAAGATAGTAAGCTCAACAAAAAAATTAAAAATGCGGGAAAAAAAGAAGGAGAGTTGCAGACCATATAATGATGTTTGGTTGGAAAGAAGGACCAAACCACATCAGAAAAGCACCCGCCAACCTCCCGTCACCCACTAAACGGAGACACAGACAAGTGCGCCTCTTTCAAAATTCAAAAATCAAATCGGCGAACTGGATCGCGTGAGGCTAAAGGTGATAATACCATTTTTAACTTCTGATGTCATGCAGGCTGGTGAGCGCTTTGTTCTCATATCGTTGAGCGTGTCTTCATCGCTGGCTCATGAGCAGAGAAAGAACCCTCACCCCCCCCTCCCCCCCACACACACACATAATTCTTTTTATTTGGCCCTCGGGCAAAAGAAGTATTCAC
>NW_004798229.1:29547-30322 GCF_000002075.1 Aplysia californica | reverse complement strand
CCCCAACAAAAACCAAAAAAACCAAAAACAACAAACAACCTCATATTCCTTGAATAGAAGTCGGGATATTTGCGACTCTAGGAGATGGGGGTCGTCCAGTATCAGAGGTAAAGTTAGCGAGAAGATGGCGGCCAAAGTTTGATGACTTTCAAAGCTTGAGTGTCTTTGATTTTAAAAACAAAATCCGTAAAATCCACTCTGAAATGTTTTTCAATGGACATAGAGGTTCTGAACAAAGGTGAAAAAAATAAAAACAAACAAACAAACAAAAAAAAAACCCAGGAAGAAATTCGATAAAAATAGCCCAACAGACAGGAAAGAAAGTCGATTTCTTCAATTTCATTCTTTTGAAGAGTGCCTGATTTCTCCACGATGCCTCGCAAATGTCGTATGTAGCTTGTGCAATAATAATAACATTATAGCCTTCAGAATGGAAGAGTTCGCAAAACCCATACTTAGATACGCGTAATGAGTGTTTATGAGAGTGCACCGGCGTCTATAGCGGAGTGAGGATTTAAGCGCTTCGCCGTCAGACCGAAGACTTAAGTTCGATTCTTCTGTAGGTAGATTTTTTGTTGTTGTGAGTATCCTGGTCTTTCTGCTGGGACGTTGTATCCCTTTCAGGCCGGGTTGACCCTGACGAGCAGGGTTGAAGTTGAAGCCCGCCTCCTTAATGATTTGAAAATTGTCGATGAGGACGACTGTCTTCTGAAAAGGGTTGACAAATTAAATGTCGTATTATTACTTTAAGGTATCGAACAAGCGCACCCCCCCC
>NW_004798229.1:26660-29447 GCF_000002075.1 Aplysia californica | reverse complement strand
ATCTGTCTGTCTGTCTGTCTGTCTGTCTGTCTGTCTGTCTGTCTGTCTGTCTGTCTGTCTGTCTGTCTGTCTGTCTGTCTGTCTGTCTGTCTGTCTGTCACTCACCTCCTTTCCGATACTACTATTACTGCTCCATACAGTTCTAGCATACCTCAAGTGTTTGTTATAGCCAGGCTCACAGTTTATTTCACAAAACGCTTCAAGAGAAGATCAGCTATCAAATGATTTTATATATATCCAGATATTATGGTACTCCGCTTTTTCTTGTCGCTTGTGCAGATCTTTCGCTTGTAAATGTAGGCCTAACGTCTAGAACAACGTTAGGAAGGATTATCGATCAAAGACAGAAATCTGCAAAAGCTACAATAGCAACAATGGATTAACGGCCCCGCTGTTCAACAAACGGTACAGTGCCAGGCTTTGAGTGGGGCAGTGCAAGGTAGAATGATAAGCTAAGAGTCAAAGGAATTATCCAGGTGGTGGGGCCCTTGGGCGAGACAAAGAACAGCGACTTTTACTTTGCTTTAACTGGTCAGCGGTCTCGCATGTCAAGTACACGTGTGCTTGTTTGTGTGTGTGTGTGTGTGTGTGTGTGTGTGTGTGTGTAAATGGCAAATTACCCTCAGTATTAGTACCGGTACCGGGTTGGCTACCTCAATTTATTGTGCATTTTAAAAGCTTTTGTATATTGGTTTATATTTTTTTTATGAAACTGGTTTGGTCCTACACGGGAAAAGCTGTCACAATAACTTATTAAAATCACGAAAATTTCATGATCTCTTGTTCTTTTATGAACTGAAGAAGAAATAAAATCAGATTTGTTCCTACTAGTACAAGCGTATGAGGTTGAATAAGCCACCCTTGCCTCCCCGTTTATTAATTTTGGACCACTTGTCCATGTCCACCCCCTCCCCGGTTTATTTGATACCTTAGAGTATGTTGTCTGAACGATAATGAATTATTATGAACTTCCGAAAAGAAGAGTCAGAAATAGGAAGCTGCGGTTTACGAGTGCGCTTCATTCATCTTTTGTGTGATAATGTGTGTTTACGAGAGCTCAAACGTCAGTATAATGACAACGTCTGTTTTGTAAGCCACTGTTGAGAAACCAAAAAGACCCCCCCCCCTCGCAACCTCCCCCCAACAATAAAACAAAATTCACCGTTTAGGTTACCTCCGATAAGACCAAGTCAGGTAGCTGAAGAGTCATGAAAACTCCCCCAACTAACCCAAGTCAAGGAACATCCCTCTAGGGACTGGAACCGGGGTCATCCGGATGTCGTAGCTCAGTAGTCTACCACCTGAGCCAGCGCAGTGCTCTTTAGTTTTAGTTCTGTAATAAGTTTTACGGCACTTTCAACAGAAATGGATCTAAGTCTCATAAGTGGCGAAGATTAGTAGCGTTACTAGAGAGTTTCTTACCATTAATTAAGGGGGGGGGGGAAGAGGGGGAGAGATAAGGACGACAGGTGTTTAAAAACAATGAAGACCGTACAAATCATATCACGCTAACTAACCACTGAAACGGAGAGCGCTCTTTGCTTACAGTACAGTAAACCGGGATGACTAAGGCACCATTCGAACCTTCTAGGATTCATAATTTAAAAACTCGGTAACTAACATGTGGGATTCAAATGTGTAGCATAAAGAATCTATAATAAACCTGTTACATGTACTATACACGCTATACACGACAGGTGCATTGTATTGTTTGTATACCCTTTGACTGTGTACATAATGTTATGCATACACATTATACACAAGATACATACCACATTACGCAACCGACATAGAGCGGACGTTGAACTCCCCGACCAGACAAAGCTGAGATGACCGGCGGAAAGTTCCCCAAGGGAATTACGTAAGTCCTAATCATATTGACCTTTCATCGTTAGGCAAGATTAGACTGGACGCCCACTGGTCAAATACACAATCACGTCGGATAGGATCGGATTGGATTCGATCGGGTACAACAAGCCATGTCAAGTGCACAATATAATTACCTTCTATCTATTAACAGATTGACGTTATTTTGCTTAGTCTCTTCAAATTCGACTCGGCTGTCCATAAGGCCTTATCAAACTCTGCGCGCAAATGAAAGATCTGACTCCTCAACGTCATTTGACATATTACACTTGATTTGAGATTGGCTGTTTTCATCAAACTGGACCCGATTAGACCTAGAAAAAAACAAAAAACACCCCCCCCCAAAAAAAAACCCCCCCAACAACAAACAAATACAAAAAAAACCCCCCTAAATCCAAACAAACTACAAAAAAACCCCCAACCCCCCCCCCCAAAAAAAAACCCCCACAAAAAAACCCCCAGAGACTTTTTGTAGGAGTTAATCAGATGGTGCCAAAATCGTAACTTTTGCGCTTCTGTAAAGAAAATAATCTGAACACCCTCAGCTGTATCAAGCCAGAGAGTTCACAGTGTGTAAAACTCTCTGATCAAACCACATCAGATAAGGATTTGGCTCAGACTTTTTATTTTGTGCACCATGCTCAGGGTATTATCTCTCCTTTGTGTCCAACGGTATGATCGCTTTTGCAGGCGGAGATAAAAACGTCTATCCATTCATTATGGCGTGTCAAATCCACTGGGTCCCCTGGGTTGTGTTACAATAGGCAACGATGACTCACTCACCTACCCTTTCGCCCCGAGTGCCCCCCTCCCCCCCCGCTCTTCCCCCTCTTTTTTATTTTAAAAAATCGGCGGTGAGGTAAACTGAATCGACAGACAGACAGACAGACAAACAGACAGATAGATAAAAATGAAGAGAGA
>NW_004798229.1:24773-26403 GCF_000002075.1 Aplysia californica | reverse complement strand
TATTTGTTTGTCACACTTGTCGTTGCTGTCGACATCTTTACTGTCGTCGTCGTCGTCGTCGTCGTCGTCGTCGTCGTCGTTGTTGCTGTTGTTGTTGCCGTTGTTGTTGTTGCTGCTGCTGTTGTTGTCGTCATCGTCATCGTCGTTGTTGTTGTCATGTTGCTGTTGTTGCTGCTGCTGCTGTTTTTGCTGAATTAGGTTTCGTAATCGAGAGTCGCAGACCTTAATTTGAGCAACCAGCATGTCCATATTGAGCCGTCTTGGCTGTCGGTATTTTCACGTTCCTCCCATCTGTGCGTAGCTTACAAAAAAACAAACATATTCTTATATTAAATTGACATGAACTTCGCTAGAGAGAACATTGGCAAAAAAGTACAATCGAAAATGTCTAAGATGGCCACTCATTGTCAAGGAGAGAAGTGGCCGTCTTAGGGTGGATTGTGGGGGAGTGACGTGGTCGTTTGTTCTGGTGATTTTCTACTTCAGGTAGCTGTTATAACAGCGTTGAATACTTCGAACCTACCCACCCCTTCCCCCTTCCCTCTATTAGTGTAAGTTAAAAGGATCTTTCTCGCGTGACGTCACCACGACCATAATGTGGTCCACGGAGAGTTAAGACTTCAGACGTGCTCACTAAATCAAGTAAGTTCCGAATGGACAGCTAACGTTTATTTTAGACACTTAAATGTCCTATCTGTGTTGCACATGCCTTAAAACTCAACTCTTACTTTAAAAAATGTATGTATATATAAATAAAAAAAGTAAAAAGTTTTTACCGAAACATTTAAATCAATGACCGAACTATTCTTTGTTGGTGGTTGGCGAGGGCTCTGTTGAGTTTTGCCCTTTCTTTTCGACCAGGCATCTACCGTCCTTCGACCTAACTCTCCTCCTTCTTTTGTGTGTTTGTTGCACTCTAGCAACACCTCTAGTCTTTGGCACCTATATGATCTGGCCGTGTTGCAAGTGTCGTAAATTTCTTCTTTAAAAAAGAAATACAGAGCAAAAAAAAAAAAGAAAAGAAAATCCCTATCCGTACGCCCTAGGGTCATTTGTACCCCTGGGGTTGTGTTCTTCACATTTTAGAATACTTCTAGTACAAAGATCTCTTTGAAACTTTCAGTATTTCTCAAAAAATCATTTTGACAGACTGCTTTGCAAAGCGTACGGATCGGATTAACGAGTAAATTTCCTCTTTGGAAAGTGGTGGCACAGAGTTCCCCACGTCGTATGGGTACGATAGTAAAACAAGACGTACGGATAGGGTTAAGAAGTGGCACAGAGTTCCCCACGTCGTATGGATACGATAGTATAACACGACGTACGGATAGGGTTAACATTAAAAAAGTAATAGACAAAAAACAAGCAACACTTTTTTTTCGAAAACTTGGCCTGTGCGTCGTTTCATACACAAACCATCTGCTAACTCCTCTGTCGAGACGGGCCCGCTCAGAGATACTGGGACAAAACGGAGAAATATCAGGTGTCTGGAACAGACATGGAATACGTCCCAATCACTTGTCTTATCTCTCCCACTTGGCTCGCAACTTTTCCAGTCATGTATTTCTGTTTCATGTGTTATGTTATATATTATTTGTCTCTGTCTTTCTGCCTTGACGAAATCTCCCCC
>NW_004798229.1:22458-23799 GCF_000002075.1 Aplysia californica | reverse complement strand
CTTCACCCCCCTCCCGACCCTTTGCGTTATTTACATTACATTGACACTTTTCACGACGTCCACCTGTATAAGACAACCACTATGCTCTTAAACTTTGGATGACCATCTCGGACAATACATGTAATTGGTCACTTTTAAGGACAAGCGGGCTAACCCAGTTTTCGGGGGTTTCCAGAAATCTTGACCTACACCAAAAGTGGGCATTGCCCTACCCATAGGAGAAGTTCAATTTCATTGGTGTGTATATATAATATATTTGTTTGGTTATATAGAAAAATCTCATTGTCTTTTAAAGAAACTGAACATGGGGCAAAAACTTTACCTTCGAGGTTCTCAGAACAGCATTTTTCGGGATAGCCCCCTAATTGTGCTTAAAAGCGACCCATTGTATTCAACAATAGCAATTGTATTTTGCAATAACAAAACCAACTACAAAGGTGTACGCATTAGATCTATATCGGCACCAACCATAATGTAGCGCAATCAAAAACTAGTGGCGCAACTTACTGTCAAATATTTCCTAAACTATGGAACATGGACTCTCCAGCCTTTGCACAATGACTTGTACCAATTTGTCTAAACAGATAAATATTTTTGTAAACACCTGGTCCTGCTAGCTGTATTCTAGAAACCCCTTACAAGATACTAATAAAAGATCCATGTGTGTGGTTTCAACAGATTTCAAAAGGTTTACAACTGGGGCAATATCACTTCTAAATAAAAGTTAGTCCGTCAGTAAAAAAAAATCGTGCTTCTAAAAGCAAGTCCGTCATTTTTTTCTAATCGATTTTTTCACCATCTTTATTGAACGCATATTTTGAGAACCTTTAGTGGAAACATGTGTTCACTATAAAATTAATTTCCTGTAACAAGTTCTGCCATTAAAAAGTGTCATTGGTGAGTTGTGACGTAGCCCATATGCGTAAGCAAAAAGTGTGTGAGAAGCGGGAAGTGCTGCGAACAATCCCATTTTCCGCGTGACGGAGATTGATAGATCTAGTAAATTTATAAAGAAATTATTAAAAAATCTAGCCCCAAGTGATGTGGGAAAATATGATTGAATGAAGACATATTGATACAAACTGCTGTGCAGAGTATGGATGACACGGATTAAACCGTTAAGAGTTATTTGAGGGTAAGTTGCGCCACGTATTTTGGACCGCACCTATTGATCTACTCGCCCAAACAAAATGTACCGTGATTACCTCACGAGAAAGAAAGCAGATAGCTGACCTCATCAAAAATTCGAGCGCGCTTGTCGATCACAGCAAAACATGTGCACACACCTCTGTGCTGGCATGTCGTTAACGTTCTCTGAGATGTGTGTGTGTGTGTGTGTGT
>NW_004798229.1:19359-21437 GCF_000002075.1 Aplysia californica | reverse complement strand
ATACACATACACATACACATACACAGACACACACACACACACGCACACACACACATACACACACACACTCACTCACACACATGCACACATACACACATACATACATACACATACACAGACACACACACACACACACACACACACACACACACACACACACATACACACACACACTCACATACATACACACATACAAACACACACTCGCACACACGCAGGGTAATCGAGATACATCTAAGGTATCAAGGTTGCATAATTCGCTTTCATCCACATCTTGACGAGAAGGGTAAAATCCAGAAACGGAATGTTTGAAAACTTGGAGTATGTAACACTGATAAATTATCTAAATCAGGATAATAATAAGTGCTAAGAAGTACGATATCCACTTTATAAGTTGTTAAGACTTTTGACCGCAGTGTGGACTAATAGATTTCACCTCACACGCAGCGGTACCAATGAACTAAAGAGATTGTGCTGAGGTCCTTGTGTTGAACGCAAACTGAACAGAGAGATTTTATATAGAATCTATATTATGCAGTTGTAAGTGTGTAAAACGGCCATACATTGTCAAGGCGACAAGTGGTTGTCATAGACAGGTGGATGTCTGAAACATTTTGTAATTTTATAACGTGCAGTTGAACATGGAAAGGAGGTGAAAGGAGAATTTTTTCGAGAGGAAAATTTTCCGTCGATATCAAGTTTCAAACGCGGGGCCTATTGAATGAGACCCGAACACCTTACCTCTGGGCCATGTATGAATCCCGACTCATACTCAGTTTTCTTCTTCTTCTTCTATCCCGTGGTTGAGGCAACCGTTGGGGCACCACTGCATTTGAAAACCAGCTCTCGTTATCTATTTTTGTCCTCTGCTCTCCTCAGATTGTCACCCATCGTCTTTCCTGTCCACTCTGTAATGTTGTCCTCCCATCTCCTTCTCTTCCTTCCTCTCTTTCTCTTTCCTTGTACGGTTCCTTGAAGGATTGTTTTTGCAAGTCCTGTGGATCTTGTGACATGCCCATACCATTTTAGTTTTCGTCTCTTCACTGTGGTCAGTAGATCTTCATATTGCCCCACTGCGTTGGTGATTCTCTTTCGTACTTCAGCATTACTCAGTTTAATGGTCGGTAAAAACATCTCTTTTTTTTGCCCCAGGCACCAACAGTACTTGCTAAAACAACGTACTTACTGCAAAAACAAATAGTTGGGCTATGACTATAATCTGAAGCTTAAAACTCGTTTAACGGTTTTTAAAACGTCTGGTTCGAGCCAAGCACCAAAAATGCTAAAAGTGAAAAAGATAGCGTCTGCCTACAGTAACTCGCTACGTTAGAATTCCAAAGTTGTTTCTGACATTTTCAGCTGTTTTGAGTAACTAAGACCATGAGGACAGAGACCAAAAGTTCTGTCGGCTTTATGAAAATCGTAAGATCATTCGGAGTCGTTATCAAGATATTCAAAGAATTAAATTGCATTCGAAAAAGCTTGACATGAAATGAAGCTCACAATCTTTGCTGTCAAATTTCTCAAAACTAGGTACTGAGCAAATAGAACTTTGTAATTCTGATGAGGAGGACTCTCATGGCCTAGAGCTTAATGTTCGCCTCTCTTTCAAAGGTCCTGGGTCCGAATCCTGGTAGAGACGGAAAAATTTTCTTCTCTAAAATTGTCTCCTTTCACCTTCTTTCCTTCTCTCTTGCAATATTCTATCGTCTGCTTTCGTCTCCACTTTCTCCCCCACCCCCTCACCTCCTTTGCCCCCTCCACTGGGCTCCTAACTCTTTCAGCAGCCTTTCTACTGCTACTCCTTGGCTCCATCATACTGTTGTCTTTCAACCACACCCCTGATTTTCTGATAGGAAAGATCTACACCTATCCTTCTCGGACAAGGACCAAAAGTCTCGGAGGTCTCATGTGCAAGTTGCGCACGTTAAAGTAAAGATCCCTTGGAGGTCCAAAATCGATAAGAGTAGGCTTCGGCCTTCAAAATTTCCTACCAATTGAAAATGTTTGGTGTGTCCCGCGCGCCCATATGACTTTATGCAGTTGCGAGCGCCGTAAAACACTTACCACCCCCCCCC
>NW_004798229.1:17186-18228 GCF_000002075.1 Aplysia californica | reverse complement strand
CCCCCCCCCGATATCCGTCCCTTCAACCATTCCCTTTACCATTCCTTCTACCATCCATCCCCCCTTTAATTCTTTAGGTTTATTTATCTGCTGACTTGTCCATGCAGCGTATCTGGTATCGCTCCGAAGCTCTGGCCTCAACCCCCTGCTACATTCTGCACATTCCACTTGACTGCATTCTCCTAGACACTCTGAAGTAGATCAGAGTACGCGTTATATATCCATAGAGCTAGGAGAAAAGACAGAATGCCCAATCGCCGGCTTTTGTTTTAGTTTTAGTAAGCGTTTTTACGGCGCTTGCAACACAAAATTAGGTCATATAAGTGTCGAAGATTGGAGGTGTTACAAGGGAGTAACAAACATAAAAAAGAATGAGGAGAGAAAAAAAGGCGATAGTTGTTTGATAGGAAAGAATGAGCAAACCACACCAGAGCACCCGCCAACCACCCTCCCAATCGACGCCTGTCAAATGCGTAACATTATTCTTACAATAATACCATATTATTCGTTCCAGGCATTGCCCGTCCACTATAGGATGTAGCCTACCAACCTGTCCCCGTCGTTTTATGCAAGAAAAATTATGAAATTATGCAAACTGAGCCCCAAAATGTGAAATTGTGTGATTCTGTTAATTTTATCAAAGAATGATAAAGGAAAATAATAAGAAATTGTGCAAAAAAATGATCAAATTTTGCTAAATTGTACGAGGTGCATAAAACCAAGGGGACAGACCAACAAAGATCTCTTTTCTGTTCTACCTGCAGTTCTCTGTATCACGCAAGGCTGTTCGGTGTTCCCGTTCGCTGTCTGATGTCATCTTGCCGCACTTTCTTTCTGGTCTTCGCCTTGATCGTTTTCCTTATCTAGATGTTTAATATCATTAATCTAGTTTGTTTTGGAATGTGGGGAGCACCTTCCCTGTCTCAAATACTGTATGTGATTTGGAAGTGGGAGAAAAGGACTCTATTAAATCCCCCCACCCCCCTCTCACAAACACACACGCATACACACACACACACACACACACACACACACACACACA
>NW_004798229.1:8235-14993 GCF_000002075.1 Aplysia californica | reverse complement strand
CCCCTAAGAAAAAGAAAGAAAACCAATGCAGTTGAGATCATGAATCATAGAAGGCGATCTGCTTTAGTCCTGATTGTCAGGACCAATCCGTGCTGAACGGAGTGCGCTATCCGGGATACAATCCCTGGAGACAGACAGAAATATTGTAGAGTCAAACCTGCTCCCCCCCCTCTCTCTCTCGCTCTCTCTCTCTCTCTCTCTCTCTCTCTCTCTCTCTCTCTCTCTCTCTCTCTCTCTTCACTCCCCCCCCCCCGGGGGTGGTGCCACAGACTGAAGTGTCTTTAGACCATTCCCAAAGGGACGACATTTCTTGTTCTTATGCGCAGTAGAATTGTAAATGGGCTGATTCAACAATGTTATGCTCATAACTGTGCCTGAACTACAACTGGCAACTGCAGCTTTTTCTTTCCTATTCCTTACTATCGTCATTTTTCCTCTACTTCTTTTGTATGTTTGTTACACTCTTGTGACCCGCTATTTCCGGGGTGCCTTGATAGTCGAAGCAGACTTTGTTGTTCTTTTGAAGCAAGAGAGGTGAGCAGAGTAAGTCTTATTCCCTGTAAGGACTTCTCGGTTGACATCCACCCCTTGGCGCTCATATGACCTTATGCAGTTGCGAGCGCCGTAAACGGTAAAACCATACTAAAACTAAACTAAACTAAAACATGCTCTAACGAACACCTGTTCAAGACATTCACCTGTGCAACTGATTACTTCCCACATGCCCCCTTGCACTAAAAATAAAATATGATGACACTATCCAAGATCGAACTTACTTACTTTTATCCGCCGCTTATACTTATACCCTTTTGGCCTAGCAAGTCGGCAGCGGATTATTTATTGCTAAAAACACAAAAAGAAGAAAGAAACGGACTGACATAGACGGAAAACGACCCGTAAACGTTAAAGGATTACGAGAAAGGATTTGTACTCTTAATATTTGTGGCCTCAAAGAGAAGGAACCAGAACTCATTACTTTCATGAAAAAGTGGAGAATATCAAT
Source organism: Aplysia californica (assembly GCF_000002075.1). Taxonomy (NCBI): domain Eukaryota; kingdom Metazoa; phylum Mollusca; class Gastropoda; order Aplysiida; family Aplysiidae; genus Aplysia; species Aplysia californica. The sequence continues at coordinate 13,990 of NW_004798229.1, read as the reverse complement.
ACTTGGACTGTTGGATTGCCGGTTAAAAGATAGTGGGACCAAGATCGGACTACCTGTCTAAAATCACCTTTTTCCACGACTACGGGCGGTCGTCTTGATCAGGTTCAATTGCACTCGATAATGTCACTTCCCCACTCGAGGACTGAACTCGAATGTCATACTAGCCTATGCTTGCAAACATATGCGGAGAGTTTAGTTTTACCACTTAAATGCACCAACGGCATCTTTGTGTGTATTCTGCAGATATGTTTGCCTCTCGTGATTACTTCAGACTTCAGTGTTTTCCTTGTCATCTCTAAGACAGGATCCACCCACCTCGTCATTATTGCTTTCTCAGTCTCTCTTTGTCTCTCTCTCTCTCTCTCTCTCTCTCTCACACACACACACACACACACACACACACACACACACACACACACGAAGAGCACGACCAGACGCAGGCGTACGTATAGAATTCAACCGACTCACAATGAGAATTATTAACAACTTGGAAACGCCTTTCTTTCTCCAGCAGCAGCAGGCAGCAAACAGCAACTAGCAGCATTCATTATTATGATCAGCGGAGGAGAAGGAATAAGAAGAGGAAGAGGAGGGGAGGGGAGGAGGAGGGGAGGAGGAGGAGAATGAGAAAGAGGGAGGAAGGTGGGGGGAGGGAAACGCTAAACTAAAACCCTGGGGTCGGATCACTCTTCATTTCGCCGCACATTAAGACCTGGCGTGAGGCCAAGAGGTTCTTCTTCTAGGTTGAAACTGGGCCCTGATTGTCCTCATTTTAATGACATCTGGCACACAGCCAGGTCGTTTTTCGCTTCCTTCTGTACTCTTTCACTGATCTTGGCGCGCGCTGCTCGCCGTAACCCTACGACCATGCGCGTCGCAGCGTGGTGGAATCAGGCGCTCGTCGAAATAAAGAACTCAAAGAACCCGCGACATTTTTTTCACCCGTTAGGCAATTTTTATCTTTTTTTTTTCCCTTTTAAATTTGGACCTAATACTTTTATAATATCCAATCGAAAACATTATTCTGTATTGTTTTAACTGGGAAACGTTGATCAATGGCACAAAATGTAACTTTGCAGTTCCCCACGACTCGCACGCTTTAGAAGTCCATAAACTTGCACTCTGGCGGCCATTTTTCTCGCCAATTTTACCTCGGACACATACATTTACTTCTATTCAAGACAGACGGGATGTTTTTAACATCAAAAGCAAGACAAATGAACAACTTATAAGATGGTACCAATATGTCCATGTGCCCCAAAAATTGATGAGCGCCTGATTCCACCGCGTCGTGACACGTATCTTTTTGGCTGTGTTGTTGTTAGTTTGCTTGCTAGCTAGCCTAGGCTAGGCTGCTCTGTGTCCGCCCTGCCCCCCCCCCCCCAAAAAAAAGCGGTGAGATCTCTTTGGTGGCTCGCTCGCTGGCTCGCTCGATCGGTCTATTCGTAGGGAGGGCAATAATTTCGAGTTATTGATTCAAACTTAACAAAACAACAGGGCGAGTGTTGTTCGTTCGATTGAGCTTTGGGTCCCGGAGAAAGGGGAAACAATGTGATCTTCTTTGTGTTGTTTGATAGGGCCTTGTTGTTGGTTTGGCAGTCGGCGAAGGCGGATGGGTTGGTGGTTGGTTGGAAAGAGTTGAAAGAATGTACGTGTTATAAAAGAATGTTTAGCAAAAAGGAGGGGGGGGGGTAATGGTGTTATTTGTTTAACATATTTGCACTCTATTCTTGGTTGTTCTCAGTTTGGAAAGTGGAACGTTTTGGTTTTGTTTTTCCTTTTTTTTAAATTTTCGGGGGGTCAGAATGAGAAGGGAGATAGCGATGACATGATCTCTTAACTATTTCTGTTTTTCAGCTCCTTTGAATGATTTTTATCTTGTTCGTTTATCTCATCGCCCTAATCGACACAATCTAGATCATTTTAGAGGCGGGCTTCCGACTTTGCCTGTCAGCAGGGCCAGCCCGGGCTGAGAGGGCCCCACTCGGGAACTGAACTCAGGTCTTCAGTGTGGGACAGCTAAACGTACAAATAACAGCTACACCGCAGACGCTGGTCTCATTTGCCGTATATGGGTAAGAAAGGATCTTACGCGAGACGCAACACTAGATACAAATCAGTTTCTTGTCTCTCGGGTAAAAATGAATAATAGATAGATAACATTTGCACAGCGCAAATTCCCACCCAACAGCAAGCTCTATGCACTTTGTAATCTATACTGTTTCCCCAACAGACCTGATAGCATTCTGAAACAATCCCAACCTCCTGGGAAGCATGCAGCGCAAGTTGCCATTTATAGGCGCTAAAACATTAACATACTGACAAGATCTTTCGCTGTCTATGGCCGTGTAGGCCTCCTATCCATTCCCATCTGGGTGAGGAAAATTCGTGTAAAGTGCCTTTCCCAAGAAGACAACGTCGGGCCCGCGGCTCGAACCTCCGAACCCGCAACCTCACGGTTACGAGCCCGGTGGCCTAACCACTAGACGTGATATCTTTTTGGTATGACAATAATTATCTTTCTAATCATCCACAGAATCTGTTGCTAAAAGTTAGGGAGGGCACTATTTTTATGTCCTTTTCTTTAGAGTTCTGAAATTATATATATTATTCAAACACGCTTAGATCTAGATTCTATATAAGTATGACAGTATAGTTTTTCGCCTCAATAGAATTGCTTGTTCAAAGTTACAAAGTCAGCTATTTCTTCGGTTTTTTTCTTTAGGGTCCTGGAATATGTATAAACGTTATTCTAACACATTTATTTAGAACCAGTAGTTACTTAAAAGTTACGAAGTACGCTGTATTTATTCACATTCAAACTTAAGATCTATCTTATTATTACTAGCTTAACCTCAGACTCCTGCCACAACCCACCTCCCCCCACCCCGCCCCTCTCGCTTCCCCTTTCCCAAACCCTATTTTGCGCCCGGTCTTTGCAATGTCTCTTGTTTCTTTTCCTCTGTCACTCCTTACGTTTCAGGTTGTAGTCAGGTCAAACAACCCCAGTAGCTAAACAAAAAACAAAATACCAACAAAACCAACAAACAAAAACAAACAACTACAACCAACCTTCCCCCTCTAAAAAAAACAAAAGCAAAAAAAAAAAAACCAACATAAAAAGCAATGCATTCTAAAAATACAGCAACAGGATTCATGCAAACGACAACGGCGAGCACGGCGTGAAAAACGGGGACTAAGATCTGGAATTTGACTAAAAACGGAAACTTAATACTACGGCTTAATCTGCTCCGGCTGGTGTAGGAAGAAACGAGACGCCGCACGATGCTTGAAGTGGTAGATCTAATGTTAGTGAGTGCAGCCACTGGCCCGGCCAGTTGTTCGTATATGATACGGTGTGTGTGTGTGTGTGTGTGTGTGTGTTGTGTGTGTGTGTGTGTGTGTGTGTGTGTGTGTGTGTTGTGTGTGTGTGTGTGTGTGTGTGTGTGTGTGTGTGTGTGTGTGTGTGTGTGTGTGTGTGTGAGAGGAGGAGTGTTAGAAAAATTTGGGGTGGGGGGTAAATTATTGGTCACTGGTGTATGCCCAGTAGAGATCAGCAAGAATGATCTTTGACATATTATTCTATACGATGACAATTCGTTACCTCAAAATTACTAAGTTTAAAGGACATTGCTGGCCGTTTTGAGTAGCTATAACCATGAGGTCAGAAATTTAATGCACTATCTGAGGTCAGAAACCAAATTCACCATCTGTTCTATCAAGATTGTAAGAACATTCGGAGTCGTTATCATGCTAGATATTCAAAGAATTACATTCGAAAAAGTTGGACTTGATGTGAAACTCTAACTTTGACTTCAAATTTCTTAAAACTAGGCACTGAGCAGATAGAACTTTGTAATTCAGAGATTGTCTTTCGTTGACAAAGAAACATTTTTAAAGGGGGGGGGGGGGGGGGGCGCAGAAAAGGGGCGGCGGAAGGGGTAGCGGTGGTGGTGGTCAGTGAATGCCCATCATAGATCGGTAAGAAAGAACTTTCGACCTAATGTGATGTCAAATTATGTTGTTTGTTGACAACGAAAAAAAAAAAGTGGAATGGGGGAGTGAGTGGGGATGGGATGGGAAGCACGTTGGAAATACATGTACATGTACATGTATTCAACGATCGCTGGTTGAAAGGAGACACTTTTTTTTCAAGTGCTTGAAGAATTTAAGCGACTTTGTTGCACTTATGATCAATTCTCTTGAAACCATTACCAGCATGGCCGGCGTCTGTGGTGTAATTCGCTGAAGACAGGAGTTCGATTCTCCTTATGGGAGGGGGTGGGGGCGTTTATAGAGTCTGTCTGCTAGGAAGTTTTATCCCACTCAGAGGCGTCCGTGGCCTAGTGGTTAGTGTACTGGACCCGTCATCGTAAGATTGAGAGGTCGGGGATTTGAACCTCAGCTTGGTCCGACGTTGTGTCCTTGTGACAGGCACTTTACACTAATGTCCCATTTAGCTCGGTCCATTCGGAGATGGACGTTAAACTCGGAGGTCCCGCCTCTTAAATGACATCATAGTATTGATAGGGACGTTAGACCTATACCATTTCACCATTTTATTTAAAAAAAAATCCCTCTCAGGTTGTTTGGGAGGCGAGTATGCTTCGACCCTCCCTGCTGCCAGGTAAAGGTGGGCAAAATCCGGATAATCTATCCGAATAACCGGATAATTAGCAAAAAAACATTGTCCGAATTCAGACTGTTAACTCACTTTCCTGACCTGCTTGCCGAAGTGGGTGTACTCATTTGTTGAAGTGATGCTAACCCGTTTGTCGAAGTGGTTCTAACCCAATTGCAGAAGCGGTTCTAGTTCTATCATATTATTTGCCGAAGAGGTGCACTAACATATTATCCAGATTTTTGCTAAAGCGACTCCTTGCCCAGCTCTACTGCCAGGACCAACCCAAGCACAGAGAGAGCTGAGAAGCTGAGAAGGGATACAGCCTCCAACAAGGACATTAGAACAACCTCCTTTGCCCCCAAGCAGACTTATCGAGATACCCGACAAAAATTCTCTTCTTTAAGTAGGGGAATCAAACAACAGGTCTTCTGCGTGCGGCGGCGAAGTGTCTGACTGCTACACCACATGACAGATGCCGGTTGTGCTCATATGACCTTATGCAGTTGCGAGCGCCGTAAAACCTCTACTATAACTAACTAAAAGATGCCGGTTCGGTTCGGATATATGCCCACGCACCATAAAACAGGGATAAGTCATGGGGCTTTGCGACGAACACGAAATGCCACATACCACTATCTAGTGTGTCTGAATCTCTCAGGAGCCATCTTTACTGAGAAAGAAGAGTGAATATGTCACGGTTTCGTCGAGACGTCGCCCCTTGCATCTGCGTAGCTAGGTGACCGAAGTACATAAAAACGATACATCTCACACCATACATGCAAATCACGATGGTAAGATGGATGTGTGTAAAACATGTAGACATGTGCAGTACGTAGGAGCGTACATATCTCGGCTTTGGTTTTTCCAGTGGGAGAGGAATTGGAAGTGGGGGGCGGGGCGGGGGTGGGGTGCGGGAGGAGGAGGCAGGGTGGAAATGGTAAAGGCAACCTGTTTGTGAGTTGAGGTTTAAGTTGTAAGAGCATAAGGGAACTCTGAGAGAATTGTGCAGCTGTACATAATGTAGTCTACTGGGTATTCCCGTCGTATTTGCCATTTGCGATCATCATCGTCATCATCATCATCATTATCAGCAGCAGCAGCAGCGTCGTCGTCGTCGTCGTCGTCGTCGTC
>NW_004798229.1:5750-7649 GCF_000002075.1 Aplysia californica | reverse complement strand
CCAACCTCCTACCCTTTTTTTCGCTCGCGAATCGAACTTACGTCCTTTACATTTGACGGCGTACAGCCACACCGCTATACCGAAGACACCAGCAGCCCCCAAAATGCATACATACATAGGCTAGATCTACTTACTTTACAAAAGAATATATTGTCTTCACAACGAGCACTGCAATTAAGTTTGGAAGATTTTAGGCTAGTTTCTGGAAAAAAGAAAAAAAACAACAACCCCAAAGCAACCCAAAAACTTGCCTATACGTTTTAAGAGACAAATAAAAATGGCTTGAGGCGAGATCTGGTTCGTGATCTGGGAATTGGATTGACAAGACAAGGTGATAAATTCCCCTTCTATTGTAAAGAGAAACAACGCAATAATAGCCTTTTCCCAGGAGTCGGTCCTTGACGGCTATTCATCATCTTTTTTTTTAGAGGAGACGGCACACACAAATACAATAATGTAGCACTGGTACAGGGGTGTATAAGAGTGCAGCAGGTATATAATATACATCTTCTTCTAACTTTGTTGTATAGCTGAGCATTACTGTGGTGTTGGTGTGTTAGTGTTAGTGTTAGTGTGTGTGTGTGTGTGTGTGTGTGTGTGTGTGTGTGTGTGTGTGTGTGTGCGCGTGCGTGGTGTATGCCGAAGTGGATGGAGGAGGAAGTTTGCGTGCAAAGACTTCCTAAGTCACGTACGCCTCGTACGCACAATACGCCAGAAAACAATAGCTACTAGTCGAACGCAAAGAAGCAACTTCAAGCTGTATTAGAAGAATGAAAACTCAAGCCAACGTACAATCAAAGTGGGCGGAGAAAGTATTTTGGATTGCCAAAGGGTCACTGGTCTTTTTTCAAATTCTGATACTGGCAGAGATGTATCTAGATCTATATATCATCGTCTGTGGTGTTGAGGTGAGGCACTTTACCCTATCCGTACGTCGGGTTTTACTATTGTATCCATACGACGTGGGGAACTCTTCCAAAGAGGAAGTTTACTCGTTAATCCGATCCGTACGCTTTGCATAGCAGTTTGTCAAAATGATCTTTTGAGAAATACTGAAAGTTTCAAAGAGATCTTCGTACTTGTAGTATTCTAAAAAGTGAAGAATACAGCCCCGGGGGTGCAAAATGACCCCAGGGCGTACGGATAGAGTTAATTAGCTGTCGCAGGCAGGAGACTCGAGTTCGATTCCTGAGTGGGGCGAAACTTTTTTTTATCTAACGTATCTTGGTCTTTCTCCTAGAATGTTGTATCCCTCTAAGACCGGGTTGGCCCAGACAGGCAGGGTCAGAAATCCGCCTTCTTAATAGTCTAAACTATGTCCATGGGGTCGTAAAAACACCTACATTTAATTCAATAATTTTTTTTTCTTGCTTGATCCACATCTTAATATTATATGAGCGCTATATCCCTTCATTCACGTCTACGTTTATCTAGAATCTACACAAGTCATACAATTACTTATTTCTTTTTCCTTTCTCCACTTATGCAAATTTGCTTTCAAGCTGTAGGAAAAGGAAACGTTTCAGTTTCAGTTAATAAGAATTTAAAAAAAAAACTCCGACTTTCTCACCAGAGAAAACGGGCTTTGAACCAGCGCACTGCCTTCAACTTAAGTCATAAACCCAGACAAGCTAAAAGGAATCCACCCATTCATCTTTCATAGGCGGCTTGTGTTGTAGATAAGTCAAATATTTATGACAACTTAAACAACATGTGCCTTACAGTAAACACACTCCAGCAGGCTGATTACATACGCTTTGAAGATTCTTCTTAGAGTTCGTTGATCTTTAAGGGGTTTGGAATTTAGAAAAGAAATAGAGCTCGTTTCTTTTTTTTTTTTCTTCCCTTGACGACGAAGAGAGAGAGAGAGAGAAAGAGAGAGAGAGAGAGAGAGAGAGA
>NW_004798229.1:0-3686 GCF_000002075.1 Aplysia californica | reverse complement strand
ACTACTACTACTACTACTACTACTACTACTACTACTACTACTACTACTACTACAACAATAATAATAATAACAACAACGGAAAATCCTTCTTATTCGAGAAACAATCCTTTGAGCTTTACCATTTCCATGCTAGATCTTCTAACTTCTAGCGTTCGTATCATATGCATAAACAGAGCTACTCACTTACTTACTTTAATCTTATTGGAGATGGGTGATAGATTCGGGAATTAGCCCGGCTGTTTCTTACAAGAATGTTAGTGAGTTAACTGAGGTGTTAAACCCATACCATACTCAGCACTCGATCTAGACTTGTGTCTGTACATTGATACACAGAGGCGTCTGTGGTGTAGCGGTTGTCTTTTTTTTTGGTGGTACACTAGGTGTTTTACGGCGCTTGCAACTGCCTAAGATCATATGAGCACGTAGGACACACCAAACATTTTCAGCCGGTATGAAATTTTGGATATATTGCCCAGGTAGGGGCGGAAGCCTAGACACTACTATTATAGATTTTGGACCCCAAGGGATCTTTAACGTGCGCAACTTGCACTCGAAGGGACCTCCGGGATTTTTTGCCCTTGTCCGAGAAGACTAGGTGTAGATCTTACCTACCACGAGATCATTCAGAGGTGTGGCTGAAAGACAGCAGTAATGAGCCAAGGAAAAGCAGTAGAAAGGCTGCAGAAAAAAAAATTAGGAGCTCAGAGGTGGGCGAATGGGGGCTCTCGTGGCCTAGAGGTTAAGGTGTTGGCCTCTCATTCAAAAGGTCCCGGGTTCGAATCCGGGTAGCGACGGAACAATTTTCTTCTCTAAATTTGTCTCCTTTCACTTCATTTCCTGCTCTCTAGCAATGTTCTGTGGTCTGCTTTCGTCTCCTCTTTCTGCCCCCTCCCACTCACCTCCTTTGCCCCTTCCTCTGGGCTCCTGATTCTTTCTGCAGCCTTTCTACTGCTACTCCTTCGCTTCTTCTTACTGCTGTCTTTCAGCCACACCCCTGATCTTCTGGTAGGAAAGATCTACACCTAGCCTTCTCGGACAAGGGCGAATAATCTCGGAGGGCCCGTGTGCAAGTTGCGCACGTTAAAGATCCCTTAGTGGTCTAAAATCGATAAGAGTAGGCTTCGGCCGCCACCTGGGCAAAATTCAAAATTTCCTACCAACTTAAAATATAAGGTGTGACCCGCGCTCATATGACCTTATGCAGTTGCGAGCGCCGTAAAACACTTTACAAAAACAAAACAAAAAACAACAGAGGTGGGCGCAAAGGAGGTGAGGGGGCGGGGGCAGAAAGTGGAGACGAAAGCAGACGACATAACATTGTTAGAGAGTAGGAAACGGTGTGAAATGAGAACAAATCTATTTAGAGAAAAAATTGTCCATCCCTCTCCCGAAACCTATTGAATGAGAGGCGAACACCTTAACCTCTAGGCCAAGAGAGCCCCCCCCCCCCTTTTAATCAAGTATATTGTGTATCTTATTCTTTCTGCTGAGACAATGTACATACTTCCCTCAGCCCTCGGGTTGGTCCAGATAGCAGGGTCGAAGCAGCCCGCCTCCCAAAATATCGGAATGCTGTCAATAGTGCGTGTAAATCATTTGCAATAACAATTCTATTGTTGAATTCTCAGTGAAGATTTTCCACACCCCTAGAGCAGGGCTCTCATGTCTACAGGTTATGGTGTTCGCCTTTCCTTCAATAGGTCCCGGTTTCGAAACGACAGCGACGGGCAATTTTCTTCTCTAAAATTTTCTCTTTTCACCTCGACCTTTCCTGCTCTCTAACCATGTTCAGTTCTCTGCTTTCGTTTCTACTTTTTGCGCCCTCTCTCTCTCTCTCTCTCTCTCTCTCTCTCTCTCTCTCTCTCTCTCTCTCTGTCTTTGCCCTTTCTCTGGGCTCTTGATTTTTTGGCTACTCCTTGGATCTTTCTTACTGCAGTCTGTCAACCACATCCCTGATCTTAAGGTAAATAAGATCTAATACTTAACCTTCTTGGATAAGGGCGAAAAATATCGAGGCCTCGTGTGCAAGTGGTGCACATTAAAGATCTCTTGGTGGTCCAAAATCGATAAGAGTAGGCTCCGGACGCCACCCTGGCAAAATTCAAAATTAAGTCCCACCAAACTGAAAATGCTTAATGTGTCCCGCGCGCTCGTATGACCTTATGCGGTTGCGAGCGCCGTAAAACACTTACAATAAAAAAAAATACAGGAGCAATTAAGGTCCTCTGGATATTTCCAACAAGTCGCCGGTATATCTTTACCACTGCAAAGTATACTGAACCCCACCTTTATTTTCGGGCTGTGTTCAAAACCGCGAAGGCATCTTATCACGTTTCCCTAATCCCTTCAACGTGAACTTCTTTGCTCAAGTGTAAGCTCAGATATAAAGACAAACATGTAGCACCGTATACGATTACATTAAACTTGGATTTCAGAGGGAGAGAGAGAAAAAAAGAGATGTGTGGAGATGCTGTTACTTGTCAGTAACCCACACAGGAATGCTGTTTTGAGGTCTATTCTGAGGCGCGCGCGCGCGCGCGCACACACACACACACACACACACACACACACACACACACACACACACACACGCATAAACACACACACTTAAGATTGTCACATACACACATAATATACGTATATCCTCGCAACTGCGTAAGAAGGTCATATGAGCGTACGGGACACATTACACTTTTTTTGTTTGGAAGGAATTAATTTGGGATTTTATCCGGGTGGCGGCCCAAGCCTACTCTTAGCCTGATCGATTCCAGACTACCGAGGGATCTTTAACGTGAACAACTTGCATACGAAACCTCCGAGATTTTTGGCCTTTATCCGAGAAGGCTAGGTGTTAGATCTTACATACCCTAAGATCAGAGGTGTGGCTGAAAAACAGCAATAAGAAGGGGCCAAGGAGTTGCAATAGAAAGCTTAAAGAAAGAGTCAGGAGGGGTGAGGACAGAAAGTGGAGACGAAAACAGACGATAGAACATGGTTAGAGAGCAGGGAAGGAGAGGATTTCCGTCGTTGTCAGGTTGCGAACCCGGGCCTATTGAATGAAAGGCAAACACCGTAACCTCTAGACCAGGAGATACTCCTCCCCCCCCCCCCCCACACACACGCACACACATAATATAATGTGATATTGAAGTTATGCACTAAATATGCATGGGAATGCCTCCTCCCCAAGGGCTGGATTGACGTGCACGTTTTATAGCTTGGCAGTGGTGTCTCTGCAAGCTGTTACCCTCGTATCTGAGTCCACTGCACTGTTTCAAGGGTGTAATATTTGTATGAGTGTGTTTGTCTGTCTGTTTGTGTGTGGGTTTTTTGTACACACTTGTTTGTGTGTATGTCTGTGTTTGTGTGTGTTTGTGTGTGTTTGTGTGTGTGTATGTGTGCGTTTGCGTGTGTATGCGTGTTTGTTTGCATGTTTTTATGAATGTGCTTGTGTGTTTGTGTTTATTGTATATGTGCGTGAGTGTTGCGTGTGCGTGTGTATCTCTATTTGCGTGTGTGTATATATGTGTGTGTTTATGTATGTGTGTGTCTATGTGTGAACAGCATAGACCATACTCACCCCCCCTTCCCCACTCCAGAGATCATCATCATCATCATCATCATCATCATCATCATCATCATCATCATCATTCATCATCGTCATCATCACCACCACCACTACTCCC
>NW_004798228.1:257545-262431 GCF_000002075.1 Aplysia californica | reverse complement strand
GGGGGGGGTCTGCTTCGCGGCTCACTGCGAGTGGACATTCTTTTGATAAAAACATGTGAACATTATAGTCTCTATTTCCTAGCACGACTATCACAATAAATGTGGCAATATCTTATTAACACTTTAAAAATTATGACAATGTTAGTTTACTCTAGTTCTTTTACTTTCCTGTAAACCAACATTATATTGGCATAGTAAAGTATCATAACATTATGAAACAAACAAAAAATGGTAGGTCTAATTTAAAAGCTTATATTGAAATAATTATTCGTGGAACAAACAGTGCGTATTTTTGGCTCTTTTAAACAATGGAAATGGATTGTTCCATGGGAAAGCCCGGTTTCATAAAGTTTACATTCTTTCATGTTACTCTAGTGGTCTTGTCCCCACTTTTTATTTTATTAGACAGACATGGTGCCTGTGAAAAGATGTCTGTGTTTTTATAAACCAAGTGTTTTTACTTCTCTGAGAATACAAAAATACAAAATTCCACTATTTGCGGGCAGGCGCTTGTGAAACTTCTATGAATAGGGTGACCAAAAGCCAGAGCAAAGACAAAATTGAAATCCTGTCCAGTTAAATTAAGATATTAGATTTCCAAGATTTCAAATGACCAGATATAGAGAGAGAATCAAAATTATAACATGTATTCACCAAGGCCTTTGGTGAAACAGTAAAGCCCTTTGCTGTTTCTTATCTGATGATAGTTCGATTCCCATGGGAGGAAGTCTAAATTTTAAAAAAAATTGAATTCTGTCTGAATGCTGGGATCCCCCTAAGCTCGGGTCGATGCAGCCCTCCCCCCAGCTAATAAATCTTCAAATGAGTTGGTTGGGGCATAAAACATGAAACATTTAGAGAGAGCACAGAGCAGTGTTTGATTTCTTCAGGGAAGTGGAATAAGGGGACCACTTTGATGAACAGGCAAGAATCAAATCTTTAGCCCACAATGGCAGATTCATCAAACCTTGCTTACTAAACACAAGAAAAACAAAAAAGGAAATGACATTATAAGTGTCAGCCCTGCTCAAGGATACATGACGGCATGGTGGTGGGGAGCGTGAAGAAATGGTTTTAAACTAAGCATGGGCAGCCACAGGCAAACCATTGCAATCAATCACTTAAAATGTGTTTTGATGCAGTCATGCATGAAGGCTGTTACTGTTTCATAATGAAGCAGTTATTTACACTGGAGTAACATGCTTGGAGATTTTTTCCCGACCATATTCAATTGCTAAGCATGGTAATCAGGAAGCACTCAAAGTGATTATAAATCTACTCTTAGATTGCTCTCTCTATTCAATCTTATAATTTATATCAATCACATTATTCTAGTATTCAGCTGTAGGCTATATATCGGCATGTCATAAACAAGGGGGGAAAAAAGGGAATAAAACAAAACAGTTGAACAAGCCAAAAGCAATGGGTGCGAAATAAATAGAGAGGATGACTACTTTTGGTGGGTTAAGGAAGAGCAAGCGGTAATAATAGGGGGAGAGTGCGTGGCCACGTCGGGCTATTCCTGTCACAAGAAATGTTTCCCTTATTATGATTGATGATAAATTTCTCTTTCCACAGTTTAGTTTGGATTATTTTGGAGGTGAGGTGCTTCGGCACCGACTGTCAGGGTTGACCGCGGCTGAAGAGTGGGATAAAGCATCTTTGCAACAAGCTGAGATACTTGAATGGAAAAACAACTTCCCCATTTGAGAGAGGAATCAAAGCAACATCTTCTGCCTGCACAAACTGTGTTTTTAAAAGTATGTTATCACAACAGACCCCGGCAATGTATCTTACACACTAGTATTATAATTAGTAATAATACACAAGAAATCACTAAGACTCTCATTCTCATGTCATGTTGGAACAGAATTGGAATCAAAGAGAGTAAGTAACATTTTTCATTCACGCAATGATCAGCAACTTGATTTATTCATTTTGCAGAGAGCCACAGACTACTCATCACAGACATTGTAAAGCAGTCAGCAGTGCATCATATCAAACAAACAATCCTGGTCTTCCTTGACCCCCCATATATTTAAACCTTTCGCCCCACCCATCTAAAATCCTAAACACATGGAGGGTGTCAAGAGTTTCAAGGATAGAAACCCCATCATAAGGTTCAGTTGCATTTTACTAAATTTCACAAATATTTAATTCCCTGATCAAAGATACCCTAGTAGTGATTGTTCCAGAGAACATGGGGAAGGTTTTAGCTCTGGTTTTAGCATATACACTTTAAACTTCACAATCGTCCAAAAAGACACACAAAAAATTTAGAAGACAAGACAGAGCAGACCTCACATCTTTCAAGGCAGTTCGGGGGTGATTTTTCTAAAGTAGGCCACTAGAAGTTTCAAACAGAAAGATAATATTTTGTGTGCTCATTTTGTTCAGAGAGAGGTCTTTACACTGCAACTTGTACATGATGATGCTGAAGTCCAAGAACTTGTCCGCTGTGCAATAGTACATGATGTAATACAGCTTTTGACTAAGAACGACAGAGAAACGCATTATAACAACACAGAACCCAGTGTCGATGACATCGGAGCTTTCAGAGGCGACATGCCGAAAAATTTCCAATTTATAGGCCTATAGTGTAGCAAAAATAGGCCTACCTCCAAACAGATGAGAAAAAGGGACAATGGGGAGCAGCGGTAGGCTATTGTAAATATTATCTCTAGAATGTTTTAAAAACCTTTTATAGTATCCGTATGTCACATATTTTACTATCGTATCCATACGACGTGGGGAACTCTGTGCCACCACTTGAGGAAATTTACTCGTCGGATCAGTATGCTTTGAATATTATGCAGTCTGTCAAAATGATTTTTTTGTGAAATACAAAGTTTCAAAGTCAAAGAGATCTTTGTACTAGAAGTAAAATGAGAACTTGAACAAGAATACAACCCCGGGGGTACAAAATGACCCCAGGGCGTACGGATAAGGTTAATATCTTTGAAGGCATGCTTTAATAACATTTTAAAAACCCTGTAGTATGGGCCTACAATGTCTGGATTTCAGATTTATGACCCAGACCACCAAAAGTGAAATTCAATTGTATGATCATACAACAAGTTCAAGTAGTAGAATCTACAGAAAAAGATTCACTTTAAAATTTACACGTGACATCATGGATTCAAGAATTAATTACATCCATTTATTAAAATATTTTTAGCTTTAGCAGCTCTTTGAAAAGGACTCTCTAGCACTATGAAAGTTAGTACGAATTAGTGCGCTTTAGAATGAGACATGATAGTACTGACACTGAGATTGACTAAAAAAGTATCCTACACATTCCATTTTCAGATTTTGACTTGCACGACGAGAATCTTCGTTGACGTCAAGGCTCTACACTCAACATCAGTTCATCCCCCTATGTGATGGACTGGGGCGTGAGTACTGAGTAGTCTTCATATATTATATATAGAGGCATTACTACACACTACACTGAACACCATAGGCCCTCTAGAATTTAACTAACTTATCTCTACAACTTAAGTACAAATTCTCTGTACTGTTCTGTGTGTGTGTCTGTGCTATAGTATAGAGGCTTAGGCCGACTGTATGAGGCACACTTGAGGGGGGTGAGAATAACCCCTTCCTTTAAACTTTAACCCTCTCCGTACGTCGTGTTTTACTATCGTATCCATGATGTGGGGAACCCTGTGCCACCACTTTCAAAGAGGAAGGGAGGACTTCGGCAACGAGCGACCAGAGACAGAGTTGAATAGACGTTAGGGTTAGGTCTCTCCCTTTATTGTATTTGTTGGGGTGGTCGCTCGTTACGGAAGTCCTTCCAAGAGGAAATTTACTTGATAATCCGATCCGTGCGCTTTGCATTTAAACAGTCTGTCGAAAAGATTTTTTGAGAAATAGGCAACTGAAAGTTTCAAAGAGATCTTTGTGAAGAATACAACCCTGGTGGGGGGTGGGGGGGTACAAAATTACCCCAGGGCGTAGGGATAGAAAGTATTAATTATTAGGCCCTAGGCTAGGCCTATACTATATATCGGACTTCGCTAGATTCTAGGCTTCATCTTGAAAAAAACAAAAAAACTCAGCTGCGGAGAACCAATCTTAATCGAGATTATCAAGATAATCCTCGTCTGCAACATGCCCAGCCCATTACTTTCACTTTCAACTTTGGTAAATCAATCATAATCAGTTCTCAAAGCTAGCCTTCTATCAACAATGTCTCATCGCCACTTTTGCTTTCTTCCCGACCCTTTCCCTCTTCCTAGCCCACAGTAAAATCACACTCCTTTTTTGCGCTTTTGATTCGGAAACAAAAGCTGCAAATAAAAGGAAAAAAAACAATCCAAATATGTGCACTGATAAAAAAAAAGCAGTGAAACAGACCTGCTAAACAGACCATAATATTATCCCACTTGTGGCTGTGGCGAGTCGGTGTCGGTGCGGCCCAGCAGTGAGAGTCTTTTCAAGACACAGACTCACAGACGAGAGGAGTTCAAATGAGGGTGCAAGCTTTCACTTCAGACTGAGACAGAATGAAGCGTAGACTAGATCTAGGCAAGAAAACTAATAAGAAAACTGAACTTACCGAGAAATAAGAAAAATGAAAAATATCCAATCGTTCACAAGCGTATCACATTATCAAATACAAGACAAAGACACTTCTTACTAGTGTCTCATCTCTGTATAAATTATCGAAGTTTCACTAGCGGTAGCAGGCAAGTGTTTTGATTTCAATCGATGAACCACAAGCAGAACACGGCGCATGCGCCAGCACATCCAATATTTTCCGCTTCCGTATTATGTCAAGGGTCATTATGGTGACGCCCATTTCTAGCTGACTCCGCGTGAACGTGTTGGCTGGCGATTTCGCTGCGCGATTTCTCTCTCTCTCTCTCTCTCTCTCTCTC
>NW_004798228.1:256121-257314 GCF_000002075.1 Aplysia californica | reverse complement strand
TGGTTCCAGTAGGGAACGGGATAGAGGGTTCCCACGTCCCTCGTGACTCATTGGAGCAGAGGAAGACAGGACTAACGCTAACATTACTTAATTAAACACAAACCCTCATCATCACTCACCACCACCATTATACCTAAAATCATCACCGCTCTCAGATCAATGACTTACATCTCTAATCCTGGAATCTCTATGTGCTGTTACAGTTACTTGTTATACTAAGTATGCTCGTGATACACTATTGGACACTATCATTCACACTTTTCTCTACTAATCAGATGGCGTCAATCTCATATATAAATGGGCAAGGGATTAAAAGAAAGAAAAAAAAGTTACTATAAAACCATGAGGTCAGATACCAGGTGTTCCAACTGCTCTATCAAAATTATAAGATTATTCGGAGTCGTCGTAAAGCAATCGCTACCCCAGAATTACAACGTTCTATCTGACATTTGACTTTGCCGTTTTCAATTATTATAAGACCTTGAGGTCAGAAACCAAGTGTTTTATCTGGTCTCTCAGAATCATTAGATTGTTCGGAGTCGTTACCGAGATATTCAAAGAATTGCATCCAAAAAAGCTTGCCATGTTGTGAAACTCCTATTTTTTTACGTCAAATTTATCAGAAACAGGTACTGAGTAGATACAACTTTGTCTTTCTAATGTAGCATAAGACCAGCGACTCCCAAGTAGTTTTTACGTAGAACTAGACAAGAACTCAGAGGAGCTATTACCAGAGACGTAGTTACATTTTTATTATCAATAATACGATGGACGGTGGGCTTTGAACCCAAACCATTCAGGCAGGGAGAAGGAACGACGGGATGGTTTTTATGCTGATAGGTCCGAGAAGCAAAGTTCAACTGGTGCGGGAAAAGATATGAAGAAAAAGAAGTGTGCAGTTCAATATTTTGTTTCTCGGCCTACAGTTATTTTATCCATACACGTCTTCTAACTAAACCTAATCGGGACTATTTTGAAGCAGGTAATGTTTTTTTCAGCTCAACTTTCCTATTACGTATTGATTCATTCTCTTCGATTTTGTAAATGGACCAATTTAAAATCTAAAAATAAAAGGAAAAGAAAGAAAAGAAAACGATAATACGCTCCCCACGTTTCCTCACTCCTGTGCCAGTCACTGAAGAGTATAGGCATAAGCAGCTATGTCTGTGTTTACAGGGATGTCGTTTTTCAGC
>NW_004798228.1:253917-255438 GCF_000002075.1 Aplysia californica | reverse complement strand
CTAAAAATGAGTCTGTCGTTAAAGATTACTACAGTACAACAGTACAACAGTCGCAAAAGAAATCTAGATAGGAACAGCAGTGGGCATGAAAAAAAACATGCACTCGAACCACCCTCTTCGGTTTTTATAAGATAAACCGAAAGGAAAAAAAGGTCAAGTGCTGATTAATTCAAATTTCTCGTTCGATTTTCGGCGATACAGAACTCAAAGATGTGCACCGCTGAACTAGAGCTTGACAAAGAGAGATAATTAAAAACAAAAATGAAGAACTAGAAACGTTAAGAGGTGATCATACGAGGTCTGTCTCAGAATAAAGTTTCCCTGTCATGCTGTCCTCAGATATAATTAAAAATCACCTTGTATTTGGTATCAACAGAAAGCTTATTCAAATACCTATTCAACGTAGGAATCATCAAGTTCAAGGCATTTCTCCATTTGATGTACTGAGCGGTCAAAGACAGTGGCCAGTGATCGTTTGTCCAAGGTCCCGAGTGCTTTACTCATAGCCTCTTGAGTCTGGTCCTCGTCCTCAAATCGCCGACCTCGCAGCATTTCTTTCGCCTTGGGGAAGAGGTGGAAGTTGAATGGAACGAGATCGGGCGAATAGGGCTGGTGTTCCAATAATTCCCACGAGTAGCCCTAAAAAAGCTCGTTCACAACTCTGGACTTGGGAACATGCGCGTTGTCATGATGCAGGATGACGCTTTCTTCAAGCAAAGCGGGTCTTTTGTCCGGGTTGCGAGTCTCAGCTTGTCTTTGAGGACGAATCTGTAGTAGTCACCATTGACAGTTACGCCAGGTGTGACTAGCCAGCTCAGTATGTCACTCATGTCGAAAAAAACCCAATGTGATGTATCACTTTTCTCTGCCCGAGTTTTCTGTGTGCGTTTCATCTTTCATGTCGGACCTCCCATCTTCAACCTCTCTGATCCATTTCCTTACTATTTGAATTGATGGGGCATTATTCCCTATTACTTTGTATAGATCACCACGGGTTTCAGCTGCAGATTTGCCAAGAAGAGTTGAAAATTTGATCACAACTCGGACATCGTAGCATCAGTAGGTTGCACCTATGTTTTGCTCAGTTATTTTCCTCGAATTTGCCTTGGACAAAGTGCACAAGAGCACCACATTTGACACGTCACAGCTCTCCCGTGCACCAATGCCCTTGCAATTTGGCGTTGAGATTTTTTAGACATGATGTCATAACGTCACAAAATTTAGCGGCTGTTGGTAGTGTACTTTGGATTTTATGGAGGAGGGAAACTTTATTCTGAGACAGACCTCGTAATTCATATTATCAATTAAATCTCAGTGGGACGTTTTTAACATAATAGACCTATTTAATTAGTGTCGAGAGTTTGTGTTCGCCTGTGATCTATTCTGAGTGTTTTAATTTAAATAGTTCTTGGAAACGGGTTTCTGAAAAACGATTGTTTCGAAAAAGATCGAAGAAAATGGAGTGAGGTTAAGAAATACATAATTTCAAGATGTGGAAGACCCCCCACCCCTAAAACAATA
>NW_004798228.1:252279-253554 GCF_000002075.1 Aplysia californica | reverse complement strand
ACACACACACACACACACACACACACACACACACGGAAAAACGGTGGCAACAGTTTTTCAAGGGAAGTAGTCATTAATACCGATCTAAAGAAATAGTCTTGTTTGAGTTCTCTCCCTTGATCAAACTGTCCCGTCCCGATAAGTCAGTTCTTGCAGGTGCATTGGCCAATATTTTTGGAATTAAGAGATTGAGAAGTTTTACTTTAGGCCTACTTGGTACACCGTTACGTCACGTAAATGTACAAGATTAGAGGCGTTAAGATGAGAAATGGGGACGATAGAAGTTTAAGTACGAAAGAAGGAGCACACAGCAAACCACATAGAACGCCTGCTAACAAGTCGCTCGCCATTGTTAATGTTATATGATATATATTATATATTATATAATATATTTCTAAATATATAATATATATTTCTATCCCCAGATTTGGGTCTTGAGTTGTTTGCACCCTGGGGACAATGGACAACCCCAAAAGACAACAGCGGACAATCGCTCTTATCGCCACCGAGCTAGGGCTGATCTTAGTACTATCGTCTACAATAGCGCTTTAAGCAATGCTGGGTGTCCTGATCGAGAACACCAGAATTGGTTCGACCAGAATGATGTTCAGATACGACAGTGTACCCAAGTTTTAGTTTTAGTAGAGGTTTTACGGCGCTCACAACTGCATTAGGTCATATAACGAGCGCCTAGGTATACGCAAGAGACCAACCGGGTCTTTCACGAGTGCATAACCGACCCTTCGTCTCACTCCAAAGAAAGTTTTTTTAAAATGTTTTTTTAAGCAAGCTGAAGTAAATCCCAACATGGTTTATATAAAATGAAGAATTCTCGGCCAGAGAAAATGGTAAATGAGACTCGGATCTATGCCAACGCTTATACCTGGACATTCTAAGAGCGTCACAAAGAAATATAATTATGGCCCTATTTCTTCGAGTTTTTCGCTGCTTCTTTTGGAAGATTTCAAAGTTGAAACTCGGATAACAGACATAACCATTTGACAGAACCCTTTGATTATGTTCTTAATAGGCATTCAAGCTTGGATTCTTAGCTGGTTCAGCGACTTCCTCAGACATCCATCAACTTTTAGGCTTTACAGATCTACCAACTTTTGAAAAGACTAAATCTCTGAATAAGTCTCCAAAAGATGATTCAATTCCAAATGAGGAAATATGTCTATGGTGGTGACTCACTCATTCAAAATTTGTCTGAGTTATTAAAAACTAACCACATTTGATGGCTCCCCAAAACCGAACAATTGTGCAATTTGTAAA
>NW_004798228.1:250208-252179 GCF_000002075.1 Aplysia californica | reverse complement strand
CACACACACACACACACACACACACACAAACACAAACTAAACAAAAAACCCAAAACAAAACAATATGACCTGGAGGGGGAGGGGTGGTTTGAGGGCACCACTGGTAGGTCCTACTTCTTCTTTACTGTCGCTCTTTTCTTTCTTTGTGTCTGTTTGTCTCTCTGTCTCTCTGTCTTGCGTTTTCCCAACACGACAGCATTACTGCATCGATGTCCTTGGTTCTTACTGCACCCCCCCCCCTCCCAACCAGGACAGTGCTTTAGGCCATTCCCACAGGGGGGATATGAACATGTTCTTATACGCAGTAGAATAGCAAATGGGCTGATTTTTCAATGTCATGCTCATACTGCGCAGGAATAACACAGGGGGAACTGCTGCTTTTTCTTTCCTCATCTTTACTATCGTCATTTTTCCTCTGCTTCTTTTGTATTTTGTCACTCTCTTATAAACTTATTTCCGGGGTGCCTTGACAATCGAAGCAGACTTTATGCTATTGAGGCCAGAGACGTGAGCAGAGTAAGCCTGGTTCCCCTTTTGGACTTCTCTGTTGACAGTTGACATCCACCCCTTGGCGCTCATATAATCTTTTGCAGTTGCGAGCGCCGTAAAACCTTGCTAAATGGGTGGTTGGCGGGTGCTCTGGTGTGGCTTGCTTCTACTTTCCTATCAAACATCTATCGTCCTTATCTCCCCTTCTTCTTTTTATGTCTGTTACTCTCTTGTAAGACCTCTAGCGCTCTTTTGACCGTATGCAGTTGCGAGCGCCGTAAAACCTCTACTAAAACTAAACTAAATCATATGGTCTTTTGCAGTTGCGAGCGCCGTAAAACCTCTACTGAAACTTAACTTACCCACTGCGGATCCCGACCAGTAAGTATGACGACTACGCGTGCTATATATTATTATACCATATTATGCATACATGCACGACGTAGGCCTGTTCTTCAGGACACCGCTGTTCCCCGTGGGGTCATTTGTCTGTCTACTTCATCAGCCAAAATGTAAAATTATTTACACGTGTAAGTTGTCTTGCCTTCCGCCAATCTCACTTCGTTCTTGCCCGACTTGTTTGGGTTTTCTTTGTTTTGTTTTTGGAACCACCCTCCTCGTGGTTAATCAACAGATGGGTTAAAATTGGCATTTGTAGCACGGCGAGTGATTAGGGGTTGTGCTTCACCGTCCGTTAGATGCAGGAGGTCCGAGTTCGATTCCTGTGTAATATTTTTTTTTAATTAATAATTTTTTTTTTAAATTTGGATAGGGAGAAAAGAAAGGGAGGGTTGCCAAGAATTTCCATCTTTTTGCATAAAAAGAGACATTGTGGTTCTCTTGGGTGCCATTTGTCCGTCTGCCGACTCTGCATAGCGTATAATTTGTTCCGGTAATTTACTTTTTGCAAGTCATAGATTTTGGTTCCCACCCTGCCTGTAGTTAACCTGATGACTACGACGCTCTGTGTTCGTTTGCGCTTAACTACGGCATTTGTAACACAAATTTGTCATACTACAAGCGCTGAAAGTCAGAGGTGTTACCAGAGAAAGTGAGATACAGAGTGGGTGATTGGCGGGTGCTCTGGTGTGGTCTGCTCCTTCTTTCCTCCTATCAAACATCTATCGTCCTGATCTCCCCTCCTTCTTTTTGGTGTATATTACTCTCAAAGTAACACATCTGTTTTTCGGCTCTTATATGACCTTATTGTGTTGCAAGTGCCGCAAAACTCTTACTAAAGCTAACTAAAAGACATGCAGAGAAAAAAGGGACAGATGACAAGGGCGATAGAATATACATTTTTCTTATGGGAAAGGAGAGAGATCGCACCAGAGCATCCGCCCATGACTCACCAGCACGCTGTGTAAAGCTCTCAACAAACGGCGCACCGAGGAGGTATTTTGTCGGAGGTCATCGTCAATGGGTAAAGTAAAAGTAAAATGCGTACCCACCCCACTCTCCCTCTCTCTCCCCCCCCCCTTT
>NW_004798228.1:247737-250108 GCF_000002075.1 Aplysia californica | reverse complement strand
ACAGATACTGTATTTATTGCCAAGCAAATATGAGAGAAATGCAGTGAATAAAAGCGGGCTACGTAAAAGACATACTTTTTTAAACTTAGAAAGGCACTTGACACCGTTTAGCGTGAAGGCCTCTGGGGAATTATGAAAAAAATCGGATGCCCACCTAAGTTCAACGACTTGGTGAGAAAATCCCATGATGGCATGCAGGCTAGGGTCAAGAGTCATTGAAAACTATCCAAGTCTTTCGCTGCCACGAACAGCATGAAGCAGCAGCTTATAGGTTCCAACTCTTTCAGGCAAAATATTCTTTACAATAGTTATATAGCGGAGGTTGTTTTTTTTTTTTAGATCATTCTCCTCCATCAGTCATGGCCTTTACTGATGTAAGTGTGCATGACGCACAAGTCATGTCGAAGTTGAAAAGCAAACCGAGCTGGAAATGTTCAGGTATACGGCGTCTTGTTTCCTAAGAACTATTCCTTATTGTCACGTGACAAGACCAGCATGTAGGAGTGTGTGTATTCTTTCTCCAGCCCATGTGGCAATATTTATTAGGGGAAAAGGCACTGGAGTGCTCCACTAATCAGTTCAAAACTCAACAAATATCACTTCCCCGGTCATCAATATGCATACTATCTTGGTAGTGCCCTTTCTTCTAATGTAAGAATTGGAGTTTAAGTTGCTTCCAGGATAAGCAAAACAAGAAAACTAGCTCTCTACCTTTGATAGAATGAGAAATAAAGTTTGGGACGTCTTTGTGTAGTTTTATTCAGAGTCTAAACTCAATGTGTAGAGCGCTACTAATAGTGGTATCGTATTACCAACCCTTTAGTATTATTATTACTATGGAGATGAGTCCTGGGCAGTGTACCGAAACACGTCAACAAACTCAGCAGTCTTCATCTCTCCTGTCTGAAATGAATACTGGGGATTCACGAGAGGGATAAGATCCCAGACACTGAAGTTCTTGAGAGCGAGGAAGCCGCTATTATCTCTTGTCACTGGAAGAAAATCCAGCTCAGGTGGACGGGGCATTGAATTGGATCGAATGTCAAACAAACGGCACTCCAAAGCTATTTTCTACTCAGAATTGGTATGTGGAAGGCAGAACTTTAGTACTTAGTGCCCTCCCCCCCCCCTTTCCCCAAATAAAAATATACATGTATATAAAACACTTTGAAGAATTCCCTGGAAAATTATTTCTCCGTTGAGGTAGATGAGTGGGAAACTCTCTGACTTGACCGATAACTAGGGTTTAAAGCCGTGACATGTAGCTCTTCAAGGCTTTTGAGAAAAACAGAGTTTGTAAAGCAGGAGTATTTTGAAAAAAACAACAAAAAAACAAAACAAAATATAAAAAAAGCCAAAAGAAGTCACCGAAAAAACCCAAACAAAAACAAACAAACAAAATAAAAACAACAACCCCCCCCCCAAACCAAATTAAAAAAACAAAACAAAAAATCAAGCAAGTCAAACCCTGACAACACCACTCGTCCAACAGACCACAGGGGCTCTGAAAGTGTAACATTCTTTTAAAAAATTAAAGAATAACACTTAAAGGTCAATAGCGAAATCTTAAGAACACTTAACCAACAAACCCTAATTATTTTTTAAATGTTTTGGTAGATAAGTGCACGAATTAAGGGAAGGGAAAGACGCTGCTATCAGCGGTGGGGTAATGCGTTTGTGATCATCACAAAGAGGTTATATAATATAATACTAGAGTTCACAGCAGTGACGTCACACGTGTCAGAATGGGGGCCTTCTTCTCCTCGTCGGCATGACCGTCGTGCCCCCATTTGCATGAACAATCCGAGCCTCCACCGTGCTCCCCACGAGCATCATGTCCCCACAATTCAGTGCAAGCTTGTAGATTTCCTCTTAAGAACACCGAGACGCCCCCACGTGAGTCTCGGAAAGTACTCACCCGTCTTTAGAACTGCACATGTCTTGCCCTTGAGATTCAGCGTCCTAGTGTTGGCACACGCAGCCCTCGTTCGTTCACGTGGGGGACATCACTGCCACGAACTGTAGTGCTAAATATAATATCTTTGGATCATTACAAGTTGCTGGCCATCATTTAATTTACTTTACTCTATTTACCACGCTAGGTACTTCTCTATTTACCACGCTAGCTACTGCTCTATTTACCATGCTAGCTACTATCTCATTTATCAGGCTAGTTGCTTCTCTATTTACCATGCTAGCTACTTGTCAATTTACCACGCAAGCTACTTGTCTTTTTACCATGCTATATCTACTTGTCAATTTACCATGCAAGCTACTTATATTATGCATGTGACTGTAAGCCTGTTTGTGAGTGCAAGCATACTGCGTATGTGCGCATGTTTGTATGTGTGTGTGTGTGTGTGTGTGTGTG
>NW_004798228.1:245325-247637 GCF_000002075.1 Aplysia californica | reverse complement strand
CCCCAATTCTCTGCGCCCCACCAACCTCTAATTTTCGGCACTTGTGTTATGACCTTATTGTGTTGCGAGTGCCGAAAAATTCTTACTAAAACTAAACTCTGACAAAAATGATTTCTCTGTAAAGCCTAAAAAGCACGCTTCCCCTCGCTTTGTTGAATGAAGCCAATAATGTTAGTCTTCCTGACAGATCAATGGTCATGTTTTTTGTTGGGTTTTTTAAATTTTTGATGGTGTTTTTTGGGGGGGAGGGGTGGTTTTAACCCTTTGAAACTGGGACACGCATTTGTGTGTGAAATGTGTGCGTGTGGAAAACTCGTTATATTGGCTTGAGCTGGCACACGCACATACGTGGTTTACGAATCGCCACCTCAAAGTACAAAGTTCTGTATGACTTTTTTTTTGGTCGTTATGAGTTACTAAGACCATGAGGTGAAAAACAAAGACTAAACTAAACAACCAACAATGAATGTTCTATCTGCTCTATCAAAATGTGAGATTTTTCGTTATCAAGATATTCAGAGAACTGCGTTCGAAAATGCCTGACCTATTGTGAAACTAAATGGAGGTGAGGGGGTGGTAGCAGAAAATGGAGACGACAGCAAACGATAGAATATTTCAAGAGAGAAGGAAAGAAGACAATTTTAGAAAAGAAAATATTTCGGTCGCTTCTCGGATTCGAACCCGGGACCTTTGAATGAGAGCCTAGTGGGTGGTTGGCGGGTGCTCTGGTGTGGTTTGCTCCTTCTTTCCTATCAAACATCTATCGTCTTTATCTCCCCTCCTTCTGTTTTATGTTTGTTACTCTCTTGTAACACCTTTAATCTTCGGCACTTTTATGACCTTATTGTGTCACAAGTGCCGTAAAACTCTTACTAAAACAAATGAGAGCCTAACCCCTTAACATCTAGGCCACGAGAGCACCCGTCTGTTCTCTGATGTTGTAAAACGTCAAGAGGGGAGGTTTGCGCACTTTTGGGTCAAAGGCAAGGAGCTTACTGTAAATTCCTTGGTCAAAGGGTAGGTTGGTAGTTTTGATTGTTGATACATTATTCTATTGGACGACATCCAGCCCTGTTTTGCGTGGTCTCACCCTGCCCGTGCTCTTTGATTCTCTTGAGTAGCAAGCTTATATAGCTAGCTAGTTAATTTTGTTTTTATTACCTTTAAGAAAAGGTATGCCCCATAGGTAGTTTTCGAATCCTGTCCTTAGAAATGCATCTGGAGACGGGTTAGTTGTTGGTGGCGGGTGTTGTGGTGCGGTTTGTTTCTTCTTTCCTTTCAAACATCTATCGTCATTATCTCCCCTCCTTCCTTTTTATGTTTGTTACTCTTTTGTAACATGATATTCTAATCTTCGGCACTTATGTGACCTCCGTATTGTGTTGCAAGTGCCGTAAAACACTTACTAAAACAAAGAGGAAACGGGTTACTCCCAACTTTCAAGTCCGCCCGAACAAGACGTTGGTCTTTCGTGGGTAGGTTTGTCCGGCCGTGTCCGATAGGGTTAACGGTCAGTGAATCGATCAAGGTTATTCAGGCCCGAACTTTGTGCGGCCCCATCAGAATAATGTACAGGACAAGGGAATGAGATGGCGCGGTGCTCTGTTTGCCCAGTACGGTGGACTAGTGGCTTATATGGGCGTAAGGCCGTAGGTTCGAATCCCATCAGGGTCCCGACGTTGTGTTCCCTAGGAAAGTAGGCACTTTTAGTTTTAGTAGAGGTTTTACTGCGTTCGCAACTGCATAAGGTCATATGAGCGCCAGAAGATTAGAGGTGTTACAAGAGAGTAACAAAAATTAAAAAGAAGAAGGGGAGATCAGGACGATAGATGTTTCATAGGAAAGAAGAAGCAAACCAGACCAGAGCACCCGCCAACCACCTACGTAGGCACTTTATACGAATCGAATTTTCCTCCTCACTTGTCCCAGGAGGAAATGGACACCCGGCTATAGACAGTGAAAGAATATTTGTTAGTTTCTGGGCGCGTGAAATCCGCAGCTTGCACTGTATTCCTCCAGTGAAATCTAGAATGTTTCTGAGTGTTCAAGGGTCTACTTGGGTAACAATACTGGTACTTGTAAAGCGCATTGAACCTGCTGTAGGCGTTGGTATGCGTTACATAAATTTATGTAATTATTATTTTTCGGTGAGTTGTGGACGATGAAAATAAGAGAAGCCTAACACAGGGTAAAAGATCAAGAGGAAGACCGCGTGAAACCTGGAGAAGAATCACAGATATTGATACCCAGAAAAGTGGGAAGACATGGGATAACATCAAGAGGCTAGCCCAGGAAAGAGACATGTGGAAAGT
>NW_004798228.1:241924-242862 GCF_000002075.1 Aplysia californica | reverse complement strand
CCCCCGAACCCGCAATCTCACTATTACGAGTTCGAAAGAAGGCTACCGACGCCACTCGCACGGGGTTCGTGCACCCCATATACAGGGAACTCCTGCATTAGAGCAAACTGTCTGCCTGTTTCAATGATTCCTTTCAACCAGGCTTGACCTTAAAAGGTCAGGGTTACGCATTCCAGCCCCCTTAAATGATCTGTATTAAGTTTTTAACGGCAAAACGTTTACAGCTAATCAGCCAATGTATCCTATCATGATCTTGACCAGTGTGAATCGGAATCTCTGGTGTAGTGGTTAGACCCTTGACTGTCTAAACTTAGAAGACCCCAGTTCGATTCCCATGTGGGGAGAATTTAAGTCGGACATCTTTTTTTTCAGCCCGGATTGGCCCTGACATTCAGGGTCGAAGCTTGTCTTCTGAATTAGCTAAATTATTGGGTCGAAAGTCGAAAGGTGTGCAAAAAAACTGCATCCAGTCTCCAAAATGATCTAACTTATAGACAGTTATGTCAATGGCAAAACGTTTACAACTAATCAACCAATGTATCATGGTCTTGACCAGTGTGGACCTGCTTCTTTTCTGTGGTGGTCAAATGCTTGACAGTGTAACTTATTAGAAGACCGCTTTTAGTTTTAGTAAGTGTTTTACGGCGGCACTTGCAACACAATAAGGTCTTATAAGTGCCGAAGATTAGAGGCGTTTAAAGAGAGTAACAAACACAAGAAAGAAGGAGGAGAGATCAGCACGATAGATGTTTGATAGGAAAGAAGAAGAAAACCACACCAGAGCACCCGCCAACCCCATTTCGATTCTCATGTGGACCGAATTTTAGTCGGTTATCTCGGTTTTTCCTCCTCTCATCCCTTGTACTGTATGCCGGTAATTTTACTCACGCGACTTGAATGTGCGATTTTGGCGACTATCAAAACATTCGCGAAATCAG
>NW_004798228.1:239669-241490 GCF_000002075.1 Aplysia californica | reverse complement strand
TCCCCCCCACCCCTTTCCCTACCCGTCTCCCTTGTGCCCAGAAACACCTACCCGCACTTACTCTTCTGCTCCGAGATGAATGAATGCCCCACTCTAGTTTGGTAGTCTGGCCAGCACGTCGATATTCGGGGGTCGTCGTATATACAATATCCGAGAAATGATTTTCCTTGAACTGTTGAACGGAAGGACGTGTTTTTCTTCCCCACACACACACTCACACACGCACGCACCGTAAGCTCCTGAGATTCGAATAAAGAAGGTCCACTGAGAGAGACAGAGAGATCTCTCCGGATATTTATAACGCTGAAAAAATCCGATGAGGGAAAGAAATATGGTCACACAAAGACACACTTAATTTTTATTCGCGTGCACCGCGAACACTGTCAATGAAGAAAACACTCACACTTGCTTCGGGTTTTAATTAAATAGGTGCGCGGTTACCGAGATAATAATATGTTGTGTGTTGGGTTTTTTTTCCACCACCTTTCCTCTTTCTTCTTTTGCAAGAGCTGCTAGAGCTGCCTTCTTCTACTTTATGTTTTGGGGAACGTTTATCGTGACGTAGCTCCACGCAATAGCTAACAGTAGGCTTATTGTTGGAACTATCAGCGCTTCTTTTTACACTTATTTTGTTTTATCTCGTCCAGCTCACTCGCTCTCATGTCAGTCCAGTCTAGAAAGATGAAAAGCATTACCGTGTTGCTGTTTTGGGGTTTTTTCTGCGCTGTTGATTTATTATTAAGTTTTCACATGGAAATATGATGTGCAGAAAGGTTGGAAAAGCGACATCCAACCACACAAAAAGCTAAAAAGAAGAATTATTTTCTTTTCATTGCATTACAAGCATTCTAGACAGGAATCTTAACACAGCATGTTTTATCAGTACGTTTATTGTCGGTAGGAGATCTCACCTTACATGTTTTCACTCGTATCCCTGCTATACTGATGTATTATGTATAATGAAAGTCACACCGTAACGTGGAGCAGTCCAGGAGAGTGTTGTTAACCACACGCGCATGGCCTCCCTCACAATCCACACGCGCATGTACACACAGTGGCAACAGCTGTGTGTGTGCGCGCGCGCCGTCTAGCTCTAGTCAGCCGTCTATCGTACCTATAATTGTTATATATATATATTGGTGTGTGGTGTTTGTGTGTCTGTGCGAGTAGGTGTCCTCGAGTGTGTTGGTGTGTCAGTGTGCACGCGTGTGTCGTGTCGTGTCGTATCGTGTCGTTTCGTATCGTGTCGTGTTGAATTCACGCACCCGTATCGCGCTCACTCACAGCACGCGTCGCCGAGTGGCGGATAGGAAACTATTCTACTACTCACACTCACACGGGCCGCTTTGATCTCCTGTCGGAATAACGAAGTGAGGAGGGGCGGCGAGAGGAACAACGCGCAACAAACACACGCACACACACGCCCATCGATATTGGCCACTGTCCCAACCGTCACGCCGCTCCGCTCTACGCCGCGCTGCTCAACGCCATGCCACGCCACGCCACGCGGTGAAAACGCGCCAGCGACGAATAATAATGAAGTAAGTTGGTGGAACGTCCCTCGTGACTCACTGGAGAAGAGGAAGAGATAGGACAAACGCTAACTTTACTTAAACGCAATCCCACATCATCACTCATCACCGCCAGTATTTCTAAAATCATCATTGCTCTCAGATCGCTTAACTTACATCCATGAATCTCTATCTGTAACAGTTACATGTCATACTAGGTATGCACGTAATACATTTTTGGACATTATCTTACGCACTTTTTTTGGCGCTCATCACCTTATGCAGTTGCGAGCGCCGTAGAACCTTACTA
>NW_004798228.1:233540-235764 GCF_000002075.1 Aplysia californica | reverse complement strand
ATACAAATCTACTCTTATCGATTTTTGAACCACCAATAGGGATCTTTAACGTGCGCAACTTGCACACGGCACCTCCGATATTTTTTGCCCTTATCCGAGAAGGCAGGCTAGGTGTTAGATCTTACCTATCATAAGATCGAGGGTGTGGCTCAAAGACAGTAGTAAGAAGGAGCCAAGGAGAATCAGTAGAAAGGCTGCAGAAAGAATCAGGAGCCCAGAGGAGAGGGCAAAGGAGGTGAGGGATTGGGGCAGAAAGTGGAGACAAAAGCAGACGACTGAACATTGTTAGGGAGCAGGAAAGGAGGTGAAAGGAGAATATTTTAGAGGAGGTAAATTTTCTGTCGCTTTCCGGATTCGAACCCGGGACCTTTTGAATAAGAGGCGAACACCTTAACCTCTAGGCCACGAGAGCACCCTATTAGTAGGCTACCCTGCAGGGCGTTTAAAAAATGTTACTCTAAATTTGTTAGGCCCTCACCAACAGTCTAGTTTAGTCCCTTCGCAGGAGACCCGAGTTCGGTCTCAAGAGAGGCGGTGGCCCTCGCGTAGAGCACCACAATCTTTGGGGCTCCAGACAGTTCGAACGGATAGGCTACCACACACACACAACAGCAACAACACACACACACACACACACACACAGAACGACAACAACAACAGCAGCAGCAGCAACAAAAAATCAACAACAACAACAGCAACATCCAGCGGTGGCACCTCTTTGGGGAAGATTCAGGGAGTTTGGACTCACTCACCCGCTTCCCAAGAGAGGCGGTGGCCCTGGCGTAGAGCATCACGCTCTTCGGGGCTCCAGACAGTTCGAAGGATTAGCGCCCCCCACCCGCCCACACACACACAACAACAACGACAACTACTACAACAACAATAACAACAGCAGCAGCAGCACCAACAACAGCAGCACCAACAACAGCAGCAGCAGCGGCTGCACATGCAATAGATATAAATGACGTCTGATGTCTCTTATATAATTTTAATGTTTTATTATTACTTTCACTTAATTAGTGTCGAAAAAACCCCAAATAACAGTAACAACAACAAAAATATGTATATATGCAAACACAAAGAATGAACTTTTCAGACACTCCATAGTGTTACAGTTTCCCCCCCAGAGGGATCTGAACTCAGGTCGATTGCCCGCCATCATTCTGTAAATGTCTCGCCAAATGAGATAATGTAATGCCCTTCGCTTCGCGCTTACATGCAGAGTTCCGCAACACCGTTTCTGTCTGTGCTAATGCTCCTGTTCTGTTATCGTAAATGGATAAAGGTCGGGTTTTTGTTGTTGTTGTTGTTGTTGTTGGTTGGTTGGTTGTTTTTTGCTGTTGTTTTTGTTTTGTTTTGTTGTTTTTACAAAGTGTAGAGTGAATTGCCAAGCGTTGTTGTTTTTGTTGGTTTTTGGGGTGATTTGTCTAGGGCACATCACCGCACACAGCGACATGTATCGCCAGATTCCTCTGAAATATTGAAACGCATCAACTTCAACTCGCAGCTACACAGGAAAACATGCAGACACATGCGCATAAACACATGCCCACTCATAATAATATTATACGTACACTTTTATTATACACATGCACACATGTAATAATAAACACATGCCCACATGTAATAATAAACACATGCCCACATGCAATAATAAACACATGCCCACATGTAATAATAAACACATGCCCACACGTATACGTACACATTAATATATACACGTACAAAACAAAATATAGCAACAACAAAAAGAATCACATGAACTCGATTTCACATGAACGCCTCCCCAAACATACGCACAACATACTACATACTCAAAAGGGCATGCGGATTTATACATTTTTGTGCACACCTATCATACAAATAAACATATACACATGAATCATTCATTCAGTAACATAACCATAATTATAATAATAGATAGCATTTGTATAGCGCATATCCCCGCTCAACAGCAGGCTCTATGCGCTTTACACTATATTAATTATTATGACCCCATGTGCTCATATAATACGTGCACTCACATGCACTCGTACGTTCATGCTAACGCATATACATACAGACACTTACACACACATACACTCGAACACACACGCGCACACACACACACACACACACGCGCGCGCGCGCGCGCACACACACACAAACTCATAATCACGCACACATAAACACACACACACTCACACACACACACTCACACACACTCACACACACACACACACAC
>NW_004798228.1:225997-230950 GCF_000002075.1 Aplysia californica | reverse complement strand
CCTCCCCCCTCTCCCTCTCTCTCTCTCTCTCTTTCTCTCTCCCTCCCTCTCTCCCCCTTTCCCTCCCCCTCTCTCTTTCTCTCTCTCTGTCCCTCTCCCCCCTCTCTCTCTCAAATTATACAAAGTCTCTCCCTCTCTCTTTCTCTCTCTCTCTCTATCTATCTCTCTCTCTCTCTCTCTCTCTCTTTCTCTTTCCCCCCTCTCTCTCTCACCCTCCCCCTCTTGCTCCCCTCCTTGGCACTCACAGTCTCGTTATTCCATCTCCCCACCAACAGGTGCTGTGCTCAGCGCTATGGCCCGAGGGAACATAACTCTGGCAGACTTTGGCGTCAAGGGCACGCAACTCAAGCTCACCCTCACACTGGACCACAAGCAGAAAGTTGTCTTCAAGCCTGCCTGGTAAGTGGGTTTTTTAAAGCCTCAACGAGAGTTTTACCAAAGATTCTCTACTAGGGGGAGAGGGGGAGAGAGAGAGAGAGAGAGAGAGAGAGAGAGAGAGAGAGAGAGAGAGAGAGAGAGAGAGAGGGGGGGGGGCAACATAGAGGGAACTGCTGCTTTTTCTTTCCTCGTCCTTACTACTATCGTCATTTTCTTCTACTTCTTTTGTATGTTTATCACTCTCTTGTGTACCGCTGTTTCCGGGGTGCCTTGATAATCGAAGCAGACTTTGTGCTGTTGAAGCTAGAGAGGTGAGCAGAGTAAGCCTGATTCCCCATTTGGACTTCTCTGTTGACATCCACCCCTTGGCCCTCATATGACCTAATTATACAGTTGCGAGCGTCGTAAAACCTTACTAAAACTAACACATATAATTATACCATTTGTTGAGTGGGTGGTTGGTGAGTGCTCTGGTCTGGTTTGCTTCTTCTTTCCTATCAAACATCTATCGTCTTTATCTCCCCTTTCTTCTTTTTTATGTTTGTTACTCTCTTGTAACACCTCCAATCTTCTGGCGCTCATATGACCTTACGCAGTTGCGAACGCCGTAAAACCTCTACTAAAACTGAAAACTGCCTGGTAAGTGTTTTTTAGCCTCAATGAGAGTTTTACCTAAGATTTTCTACTCTAGTAGAGAATCTTTGTTTTTACGGCTCCTAAAATAAAAATAGGTCATTAGTAAGACTTTTACAGCTCTTGCAACACAAATAGGTCATCAGTAAAAGTTTTACAGCTCTCGCTAGACAAATATGTCAGTAGTTTATTAAAAATGTCCGTTTCCTGCTAGACAAATCGGCCATTTGTAAGAGTGTTACGGCTCTTGCAAGACAAGTGAAGGTGCTGACAAGATGAGTTACTTCTCGGAAATGAGCCCTATGGAAATAGGTACGTCACACGCTTATAGGTTACGATTTTACAATTTATAAGTACGAAATAACAAAAGGCATGTTATACTTAAAGAAATATGGCATATATTTTTAAAAATCTACAAATTGGACCTTGATGTCGATTTTTTACCAATATCTTCATTTGTGGATTCGAGAAGCAACTCATTTTGTTAACCGCCTCACATATGTTAGTAAGAGTTTAACGGTTCTTGCAATACAAATTTGTCGTTTATATAAATGACGAAGACTAGAGGTATTTCTAGCGGGTAACATACAATTAAAAGTAGGAGGAGATCTAATGATAATATAATATGTATGATAGGTAAAAATGAGCAAAACCACACCAGAGCACCTGCCAACCATCGACTGGTAGGCGTTCGTTCACCAAGATTTGAAGGTACCGGTAGATTGCTTTGACTTTTACTTTGATTTACAGTAAAAGATTTTAAAAATCTCACTACCTGCGCCTGTGGTGTAGCAATAAGGCGGTAATTGTTATTGTTGTCATTGTGTAGGTTTGAACACCCTTTCAACACTATAAGCGTAGTTAACCCTATCCGTACGTCGTGTTTTACTGTCGTATTCATACGACCCTGGGAACTCTGTGCCACCTCTTTCCAAAGAGGAAATTTACTTGTTAATCCGATCCGTACGCTTTTCATAGCTGTCTGTCAAAATGATTTTTGGAGAAATACTTAAAGTTTCAGTATTCTAAAATGTGAAGAATACAACCCCGGGGTTACGATATCACCCCAGGGCGTACGGATAGGGTTAAGAGGCGGACCTCCAAAATTTCACAGCCGTTTCCAACAGGACTGAGGCAAATGCATCATGTCTTTCCCTGCTAGAGGTTGAGCTCCACAGTTTGGTGGTCGACCTCTTTGCACTGACATTTTGGTAGTTATATAAGTTGGAAACATCACATAATAATATGTTCGTGTGGGTGGTTGCTGGGTGCTCTGGTGTGGCTTGCTTCTTCTTTTCTGTCAAACATCTATCGTCTATATCTCCCCTCCTTCTTTTTTGTGTTTGTTACTCTCTTGTAACACCTCCAGTCTTCGGCACTTATATGACCTTATTGTGTTGCAAGTGCCGTAAAACTCTTTCTAAAACATATGTTCATAATAACTGTGTGTGTGGCGTCGGTAGTCGGACCTGTAATTGTGGGATTTCGGGGTTTGGGGCTGAGCTGACAGCTCGAGCCGACATTGTGTCCTTGGGAAAGGCATCTTACACAAATTTCCCAATTGGCTCGGTCCTTTCGTTATTTAACTTGGAGGTCCCACCTCTGGGTTGCACAAGGGGGCTATCACGATAAAAGCTGTTAAAAGTTTTTAGATCCTTATTCAGTCGCTTTAAAGAGTTTTCTCTATAACCAAACAAATATATATACACACCAATGATACCAAACTTCTCCTATAGGTAGGGCAACAGGAAGGAAACCCCCCGAAATCTGGCGTAGCCCGCTTGTCTTTAAAAGCGACCAAATCACCTAATAGCGTTGATAGAGGATATAAACTATACTATTTCACCATATTTCACATTGTGAGTTGTCTCCCCCGCAGGTACGGCAGAGATGACATCATCACGGGCACACCGTACTCTGGCAGGGACAGACACAACGCAGAGATTGCGGCGTTTCATTTAGGCCGGTGAGTTGGTGTTTAGACAACTACACAGTACCCTGCTTAAACTTAAACCAAATGTGTCACTACGCTGTGGAATCAGGCGCTCCTCAGTATTTGGGACATATGGAGTTACTGGTATCATCTTAAAGCCTGTTCATTTGCCTTGATTTGAATGGAAAAAAGTATCTTTCTATCTTGAATAGAAGTCGAGACTGAAGGAGGTGGGGGCCACCGGGTTCAGAGGTAAAATTAGCGAGAAAATGGCTGCCCAAGTTTGGTGACTTCCACAGCTTGAGAGTCCATGAAAACCTAAAATTCACAGTTTAATCTACGTTTTTCTGTAAAATCCTTCCAGAAATCTGTTTTTAAATTGACATAAAAGATGTTGAACCAGTAATTTAAAAAATTCAATAAAAATGGCCAAGCCAGCAGAAAAATGCAGGTTTCTTCAATTTCACTATTTTGACAAGCACCTGATTTCACAACTAACGATGCCTCTCAAATTTGTTTAATTTGAAAACAGTATTTAAGCGAAAGAAAATAAAGTACCCAACTTTTTTTTTGTCTTTAACTACAGCGGTCCCTCAAAAGTGAAAACACAGACGTAGAAAAATTTGTCAGTCCTGTTTGAAGGGGACGGTCTACCACAGGACCCGTCTGATAGCTTTTCCACTAAAGAGTCTTTTAGAATCAACAACCTCAACCCTTGTGGCGTCGGTCGCCCATTGGTTAGGCTACCGGACTTGTAATCGTGAGGTTGCGGGTTCGGGGGCTCGAGCCGCGGGCCCGACGTTGTGTCCTTGGGAAAGGCACTTTGCACGAATTTTCCACACTTCACCCAGGTGTGAATGGGTACCTGGCCATAGACAGCGAAAGATCTTGTCTGTGTGTTGGTCTTTTAGCGCCTATAATTGACCGCCTGCACTGTATGCTTCCCAGGGAGTTGAGGTTGTTTCAGAATACTCTCAGGTCTGCTAGGGTAATAGTATAGATTTGCGTTATACAAATGCTATCTATTATCTATTATTATTATTATTATTATTATTAACATTTCATCGGGTCAGGGTTAGGTGATGGACTAGTAGATTGCCAAGTGGAACAATAAATAAATTAATAAATAAACAAATACAAAAATAAATAGGATACAATGTAAATAAAATAAATAAATTAGGAATAATAAATATGAATACGATTAAATACGAATGAATAAACAAGATGCAATAATAAAATAGGAGAAAAAAAATAAACAAGATGCAATAATAAAATAGGAGAAATAAAACCTTGTATCAGTTGTGTTGATGAGGACTACCAAGTGTTGGGTACTACTTTGTTTTACATTTAATATAGATAAAAAGCATTATAAACGACCCATCACACCCCCTTTCCACGCAAATTGTCAGATATGTACCTCTAAAAACAAAGAAAGAAAGATATAAAAAAAGTTTTTTACCATCTAGCATCAGGCTATTGTCAGAATAAGCATAGATGTGTATTGCTCTTTAGAGTATGTATCTATATAACTCCAAAGGTCTTGTAATTAAATTCCTGCATGTGGTTGAATGATGCATCTGATGTGAAATGTACATTTTGTCAGCTTTACTTCTCTTTTCATAATATTGAAATTTAATGAGAGTAATATATAATCTAGATTTTGATATTTACTTGCATGTGTTTTTACGGTCCTGTACAGCCAAGAAAAATTTCCCTCTGGGATAATAAAGTATTATCTTATCTTGTCTTATTTCAGTATCCTTGAGCTGAGGAGAACTCCGCTAGCCATCGGGAGACGCGTGGACATTCACCGAGACATAAAACCTGTGGCTACTGAAAGGCTGCTCAATACGTTCTTTGAAAAAGGTATTTTCAACCAGTTTTTTTTTTTAATTTCTTTTTCTTTTTTTTCCTTTAAATTTGGTTGTTAATTTCTTCCTCCCTCTCTTTCTCTTTCTCCTTTCTCCTGCTCTCTCCCCTCTCCCTCTTTCGTCTCAACCCCCCCCCCC
>NW_004798228.1:223860-225828 GCF_000002075.1 Aplysia californica | reverse complement strand
TCTATCTATCTATCTATCTATCTATCTATCTATCTATCTATCTATCTATCTATCTCTCCCTCTGCGACTATACATTTGATAAATCTGTGTCAAGGGATACCCACATTGCTACTATTACTACTAATGTTCTCTCCAGGTGAAATTTGGTCTTTGAGATAGTCAATAGTCTCTGTGGTCTAAGTAGCTGGAGCGGGTTGCTGTGGACTTTTTGTCGCATTAATTAGGGATGTGGCTTGTTTCTAAGTATCCAATACATAATATAAAACTTGAAGAAAATGGCATCAGTTGATGAAAATCTACAGATCTGACCCCTCGCCTCTGTCGATTTTTACCTGATAACTCCATTCATAGATTGTGAGCAAAAAGCGACTGATTTTGTCAGCGCACCTCACGTTTCATTTTTCCCGTCATCAAAATTTACTTTCTTTAACGTACGCAAGTGTCGCCATCTCTTGTCGAACGACCAGACGTGTTTCTATGGGAAGACTCACCGGAAGAATCAAACCAACAACAGACTACACAACATCAAGCCCAAACTGGGTCCATGTAAAACTTCGGGGCGCTCATATGACCTTAGCAGTACTAGTTGCGAGCGCCGTAAAACCCTATACTACTACATACTACTACAAACCTTCGGGCCTCTCTAGAAGAAACGAAGTCATTTTTACTCGATTACGCATCGGACACACGGCCGTGACACACAAATACCTCCTTCAGGGAGATGAAAAGCCGTTCTGTGTCGAATGCGACACTGATTATACCATTAGACACATTTTAACAGAATGTCTAGACTTTGGAGAGACCCCCCTAAGGAAATATATTTTAAATGCAAAGAATTGCTAGATCTGTTTTTTGTCGTTGATCCCAACAGAATCCTTCATTTTATAAAGGCCTTTATAGCCTTTACATAAAATTGTAAATACAGTTATTCTGATTTTGAAGAAGTTATCATTTTTAGACAGTTATTTCACCTCAAGTTTTTTAACATTTTAAAATCTTGTTGTTGACTCGAGCCAAGCTGTACAGTGATTACTGTTGTGAATGCAACCAACTTGTGTTTCGTGCGCTCATATGACCTAATGCAGTTGCAGTGAGCATCGTAATACTCTTACTAAAAAAAAAGAAAATTTAAAAACAAACAAAAAATTATGTTCTTTAAGGGGAGTGGCACCTTCCTTCTTCTCTCGTCAGACGGCCAGACGTGTTTCTACGGGAAGTGCCTGTACTGCCGCGGCCCGGACGACGGAGTCTGCGCCACCACCGCTGGGGTCATGGAGGGCACACTGGTCCTCTGGCTGCCCAATGACTTCAAGCTGAAGCTGCACAAACACCCGTGGTCCCGCACCTACAAGGAGGGGGTGGTTGCAAGGTGGGGTCTTTTTCTCTCCCACCCCCGTGCCCCATCTCATTGAATATATGTGTCACGACGCAGTGGAATCAGGCGTTTTGTCAATTTTTTGGCATGTGGAGTTATTGGTATCTTCTGAAAACTGATTTATTTACCTTTTTTACAATGAAATAAACATCCATTTATCTTGAATAGAACTCAAGATATTTGCGATTGAAGGAAGTGAGGTCGCCTTATTTCAGTGGTGAAATTAGCAAGAAAATGGCCGCCAAAGTTAGGTAAATCCAATAGCTAAAGAGTCCTTAAAAACAGAACAATGACATATTGTGAGCCTTTAATGTTTTTCAGTAAAAGTCACATAGAAATGTGTTTTTATATGGACTTAAAAGAAGTTGAGCCAAAATATATAAATTCAATAAAATTTACAAACTACTGGAAAAATGCCCTCTCTTTCTCCAATTTCATTATTTTGACTAGCGCCTGATTTCACCACGATGCATCATATATTTATTTTATTCTCACTGTGGTTGTTAGATTTAGATTAAATTATTTTCAGCTACACAAACACCCGTGGTCTCGCACTTACAAGGAGGGAGTGGTTGCAAGGTGGGATCTGTTCC
>NW_004798228.1:220516-223760 GCF_000002075.1 Aplysia californica | reverse complement strand
TTTTTTAAAATATATGTGAGGCAGCGTGGTAAAATCAGGTGCTCGTCAAAATCCAGAAATTGGAGGAATCGACATTTCCCGAAAGTTTTGAAATATTCATCGAATTTTTATGTTGTGCTCAACCAACCTCTTTTGTGTAGATATAAAACACATTTCCGTGTAAATTTTACTGAAAAACATTGATTAAAGGAACAAAATATATCGTTTTTCTGTTTTCAAGGACTCTTTAGCTATTGGAATTACCAAACTTTGAAGGTCATTTTCTCGCTAATTCGACCACTGAAACCTCACTTCCTTTAATCGCAAATATCTTGAGATCTATTCAAGATAGATGGATAGTTGTTTTATTGAAAGCAAGGCAAATAAATCACATTTCAGATGATACGGATAACTCCACATGCCCAAAATTTGACAAGCGCCTGATTCCACTGCATCGTGACACATATATTTATTTTATTCTCACTGTGGTTGTTAGATTTACATTAGATTATTTTCAGCTACACAAACACCTGTGGTCTTGGACCTACAAGGAGGGGGTGGTCGCCTGGTGGGATCTTTTTCTCTCCCCCCAACCCCCCCATCTCATTTTTTTAAAATGATATGTGAGGCGTGCTGACAAAGTGAGTTACTTCTCGCAATCCACAAATAGAATCTAGAGATATTGGCCTAAAATCGACACCAGGGTCAAATTTGTAGATTTTCTATTGATGGCATATTCTTTAGGTACGAAATGCCTTTTATTATTTCATACTTATAATTTGCAAAATCTTCACCTTTAAGCGGGATGTATCTTATTTCCATAGAGCTCGAATCAAGAAGTAGCTCATTTTGTAAGCACACTTCACACATATTTATTTTATTCTCACTGTGGTTGTTAGATTTACTGTAGATTATTTTGAGCTACACAAACACCAATGGTCTTGCACTTACAATGAGGGGGTGGTCGCAAGGTGGGATCTTTTGGTTTTTTTTCCTCCCCTTCACATTTTCTGATTACTTGTGGTATGATGCGGTGGAATCAAGCGCTCATCAATATTTGGACATTTAGGGTTATTGGTATTATCTTAAAGCCGGTTTATTTGCATTGATTTTGGTCAAAAAAATATCAATCTATGTTTTATAGAAGTCGAGATATTTGCAATTGAAGGAAGTGAGGATCGCCTGCTTTCATAAGTAAGATTAGCGAGAAAATGGCCACCAAGGTTTGGTAATTTCCATAGCTTCAGCGTCCTGGGAAACTGAAAATTTACAGTTTTTGTGCCTTTAATCAACGTTTTCCAGTAAAATCAACATGAAAATGTGTTTGTAAATGGACATAAAAGGTGTCGAGCCAAAAAACGAATTGTAGAAAAAAAATTACCCAAAGGCCAGAAAAATGCCCGTTTCTTTGATTTCCTTATTTTGGCGGACGCTTGATTTTTTATATTTAGATTGTTTTTAAGCACGTTTGTTTTAAAATAATATTATTTCATCGACCTGCTGTTCAGATGTATCAAGCTAAAAATTTGTTCGGTTGCAATCACTTAATCTGTGGTACCAGTTGCATGTACTACAGATAGCCTCTATACTGAATATAAATTCAAATTCTAAGTGTTTAACACTTTGCCGCTACATTTCGCTGATCTGCGGTGTTTACCACCTGGTTTGTTTGGATTTTCCCCCAAATGCCTCTGCCTTTTGATGACAAAAGTTTTTACAGATATGAGCCTTGTGATGGAAAAGTGTTAAAAAAGTTTGAAAATGTTCATAATGTAACCTTCTGCACACATTCCTGCTTGCTAGTTTATTCCTCCCTTTCTCTTTTATTTCATTTTTAAAAATTTTTTTTGTCTTTAGTTTTGTGTTTCGCTCTTTTTTTTCTTATCTTATTTTATTTTTTGTCTAAAAAAAAACAACAACACATATAATGACAGCATTTTGTACCCCACTGTAAAACTAGTCCCGCTTTCAAATAGTGTTTTCTCCTTGTGCGTGTGTGTGTGGGTGTGTCTGTAACGACAACATTTTTTTACCCACCTGTTAAACAAGTCCCCTTTTTCAAAGAGTGTTTCCCCCTTGTGTGTGTGTGTTTGAGCAGGTGGATGAAGGAGGATGACTACTGCGACAAGATGCGACGCATCGCTCGCTTCAGCAAAGGCCCGCGTCTGCTGGACATCATCGACACCTCCATCTTTGACTACCTCATCGGCAATGCTGACCGCCACCACTACGAGACGTTTGAGGGATACGACGACAGCATGCTCATCATACTGGACAATGGCAAGAGGTTCGTTAACTTCTTTTATTTATTTTTTCTTCTGGTCTTGAGGTTTAACACTTTTCACCCTCGTAGCGCGCAGGGCGTCCAACACTTATCCCCGAGGACCAGGATACAGGTGCGGTACACTCTATATCGCCCCGTCGCCGATCGGCGTCCTGTGGGGAAAAGGGGCTGCTTCTTACCGTCGCCGATCGGCGGCCTGTGGGGGCATGGTGTTAATACTTTGATATCAAAGTCTATGGTGTGTTGGTAAAGCTCTTTGTCATGCGATGGGAGATCTAATTTGTTTTTTTACAAACCTATAATATATGAGGTTTCTGTTTCTGTTAAACTCTGTGCATTGAGTGTGATTAGAGAAGACGTGAAATGTCGAATAATTGTGTGTGAGTTGTTTGCCGATTTTCTTTACCTGTGGTTTTGTGGATGTTTTTCTATGCGAGTTGTTCGGAGATTTACTTAACTTGTGGTTTTATTGGTGAGGTGTGACTCATTTGCGGCATCCATAGTCCATTGGTCAAGCTACCATGCTCGTAATTGTGGGGTTAGGTGGGGAATTCAAGGGTTGGAGGCCTGAGCTTGTGTCCTTGGGACCCTGTGGGTGGTTGGCGGGTGCCTAGTGGGTGTGGTTTGCTTCTTCTTTCCTATCAAACATCTATTGTCTTTATCTACCTTCCTTCTTTTTCGTGTTTGTTACTCTCTTGTAACACCTCTAATCTTCAAAGCTTATACGACCTTATTGTGTTGCAAGTGCCGTGAAACATGTACTAAAACTAAAACTTTCCTTGGGACAGGCACTGTACATAAAGTTTTTTCTCTCTTTATCCAGGTGAAAATAGGGCCCAACTGTAGATGCTGAAAAATTTGTTACTAGATGTATCTGAAGAACGCTTAATTGGCTGTTTGCACTGTATGCTACCCAAGTCTGCCTGGGTGATAGTAGTTGTGAAGCACATACAGCCTGCTATGGAACATGAATATATGAAT
>NW_004798228.1:217438-220126 GCF_000002075.1 Aplysia californica | reverse complement strand
AAGCACATCTCGAAGTGTGTAGATGCTGACGGTTCCTGGCAATGGTTGATTCCATAGCCTTCTGCTCCTCCCACTAAGTTTTGTGTTTGATTCATTTGTTGTGAAATTTTTTCATCAAGTATCACTGAGTGGTTGGTTGGCGGGTGCTCTGGTGGGATTTGCTGCTCCTTGTTTCCTATCAAACACCTATCGTCTTTATCTCCCCTTTTTCTTTTTTGTGTTGGTTACTCTCTTGTAAAACCTCTATTCTTCGGCACTTGTATCACCTCATTGTGTTGCAAGGTCCGTATAACTCTTACTAAAAAAATCAAACACACAAAAAAAGACACTATTCTAACAGCTCCCATCTCTCAAACCCGCAGGATTCGAGCCTCCACCTGGCAGCGTCTGCTGGCGCTACAAGACGACGTTCTGAGCCAGGTCCTGGCGGGTGTGCTGGCCAACGACCCGATCGCCCCCGTCCTCTCGCAACGCCACCTGGACGCCCTGGACCGGCGGCTGGTCTACATACTGGACGTCATCCAGGGCTGCATCACCCGTGTGGGTATGGGGGCCATCGTGAT
Organism: Aplysia californica; assembly: GCF_000002075.1. Lineage (NCBI taxonomy): Eukaryota > Metazoa > Mollusca > Gastropoda > Aplysiida > Aplysiidae > Aplysia > Aplysia californica. Next base: position 219,563 of record NW_004798228.1, on the reverse strand, counting down.
GTAGCTGGTGGGTGGAAGTAAAGTTAAGCCCCCCTACCCCCTCCTCCCACTTCATCCCCCTCGCCCTTCCTCCCACTTCATCCCTCCCTCCTCCCCTCCCTTCCCCCCACCTTAATAATCATGATAGCTGATGAGGGAAAGAAAAGTTCAGCATCCTGGTGAACTCAGGCAGCGTTAGTTATCTGTTCTTGTCTTTGTACAAGTAGCCTAAAGTGTCTCAGCATCGTGAGAGAAATTACCTGGGTAATAATCTTGGTATTTAACCCTATCTGTACGTCGTGTTTTACTATCATATCCATACGATGTGGGGAACTCTGTGCCACCACTTTCCAAAGAGGAAATTTACTGGTTAATCCGATCCGTACGCTCTGCATAGCAGTCTGTCAAAAGATTTTTTGAGAAATACTGAAAGTTTCAAAGAGATCTTTGTACTAGAAGTATTCTAAAATGTGAAGAATACCACCCAGGGGGTACAAAATGACCCCAGGGCGTACGGATAAGGTTAACAAAGGACAGAGACATAAAGATGACCCCACATAATATATAGTGACCCCTGATGTTGTGTACTAAGTCAAGTGCCCCAGTTCCAAGTGGGTGAAAGGGGCGGGTTGGGGTGGGGGGGCAACTTTACTTTTACGGGTTTAATAATGTTGATATTCTGTACACCCCGGTATTGTTTTACTGCAAGGATAGGGCTTGCACTTTCCATGACAGCTAAAAGTGGAAATTACTGATGTTGACAATAACGATTCCAACTTACAGCCCAACATGTACCCCTCAACCGACATCTCAACCGAATTGGAGTAAAGCAGTCTGCTGCCTGCCCACTATGTGACTACCCCTCAGAGACAGTGGAACATCCTCTGTTCTTCTGTAAAAAACTAACTGATTTAAAGGGGATGTTTTCTTCCCAAGCTACCCCACACATCTAACTGCCTCTACTCCTCAAGACAACAATTATTAGAACAGACATGAAGCTATTACACAATGGCATCATGCAGAAGAGTTAAAAGTCTGATGCTACTGGGTCACAAACAACAACAACAACAACGACAGTAACGATGGCAACTGTGTCAGTCCAAAAATTCAGGTCCTATTTAGTTTAAGTAATCTATTTACATAAACTAAAACCAAACTGAGTAAAAAGTAATGATCCAAGCAATAAATTAATAAATAATTCGATAACAGACAGCTAGGATTGGCTGGGATTTGTTACATGTTTGTTACCATTTTGAATATGTGTGAGGCAGTGTGGTGAAATCAGGTGCTCTCAAAACAATGAAATCAAAGAGACCGATATTTTTCTGGGCGTTGGGCAATTAAACATTTTTTTTTCTGTTTTTTGGCTCGGCACCTTTTCATCTTTTTATAAACTCATTTCTGTGTGGGTGTTACCGAAAAACGTTCATTAAAGTTGTTTGTTTTTTTTTGGGGGGGAGCAGGTGGATTTTTTGTATTCTGTTGAAAGATTGTTATGTTTCGTGATGCTGTGAGACTGCAATTTACTGATTATGTGAAGCCATAAAAAACAATCTAGTCCATGTACCTGGAAAGTGATATAATCATCTGTTTGTAGACCAAAAAATGTTTTGTTTGCCACTGTGTCTTTCAGTAAACTTACATTTTGGGTATGCAAGACTTAAATCGCAACAATGTCTCAGACTTTTGATTAAAATGCTGTTGTTTCCTGAGGCATAGCTAGCTACGCATCTGACAGAATCTGGCTTTTCCGGGTTTTTGGGGGTTTTTTTGTAACACTGGTCTTGCCCATGTCAGATATCTTCCTTGTGTGAAAGGGAGGACGGCTTATCTATATTATATCTGAAATAGTTGATTTCAGATTGGTAAAGCTACGCAAGTGTCTGATCTTGATACCATTGACGATGGCCAAGATATGACTCTACAATTCTGCAAAGGCCAGTTTAGAAGCATTCGTAAGTTTATATAAGCTGAGCGTCAAATGTTTTTTGCTTTTTTTTTTTTCTCTCAAAATCGTGACATATATACCTGTACAGATAAGTCGTTCTGCTTTTGGACAGCATAATACTGGGGTCATAATTTTGTGGTTTTGAATTATATCAATATCAACCTGTTTGTGGTAATGTTCTTTTGTGTGTGTATATAT
>NW_004798228.1:214889-217286 GCF_000002075.1 Aplysia californica | reverse complement strand
CATGTGCGTGTTTGCATTCGTGCGTGTGTGCATATGTCTGAATTTATGCTTGTTAAGGTGTGCTCACACACACAAATTGGCTGCTGAGACACACAAATTGGCTGCTGAGTTATGACTCCTTCATACGTCAACCCCCCGGTGTGGTGCTACTGACTGAAGTGTCTCTAGGCCACTCCCTAAGGGGGGGGGGGGGGGGGGACATTAACATCTCGAGTTCTTATGCACAGTAGAATTGTAACTGTAAATGGGCTGATTCATCAATGTCACGCTCATAACTGTGCCAGACCTGCAACAGGGCACTGCTGCTTTTTCTTTCCTGATCCTTACTATCGTCATTTTCCTCTACTTCTTTTTTACGTTTGTCACACTCTTGTGACTCGCTATTCCTGGGGTGCCTTGATAGTCGAACTCAAGTCGAAGCAGACTTTGTGCCGTTGAACCTTGAGAGGTGAGCAGATGAAGTCTGCCTTTAAGGACTTCCCTGTTGACATCCACCCCTTGGCGCTCATATGACCTTATGCAGTGGCGATGGCCATCGCGAGGAGAGGCACATGTTTGGAGTTGTTTCCAGGGTGGTTTTTGAGATGAATAAATAGCTGCTTCTGTTTGTTTGTGTATGTGTGTGTGTGTCTGTCTGTGTGTGTGGGTGTGGGTCTGTGTGTCTGTCTGTTTGTGGGTGTGTGTGTGTGTCTGTGTGGGTGTGGGTGTGTGTGTCTGTCTGTGTGAGTGTGTGTGTTGATGAATTTTGATTTGATAATGCACAAATTTGTCATACCTGGTACATGCAGTATTGCCTTGTGGTAGGGACCTATTCATTGAGGTCCACTAGCAAATGTCCCACGCTTGTTTCTCACGCAGTGTAACTTATTATTTGGTATTTTCATAGATTAATTCATATTTAGTTTTGTACAGCATCCTCAGTACTATAGATTTTGAATTGTAGGGCATTTTTATATCTAGTGCTCTATATATTATGTATATTATGCATGGAGGCAATACCTATGTGAATAATGATTATACTTCTGTGAATAATGATTATACTTCTGACAGAATTTGCAATAAATATTTATTTTTACTTTTGATTTTAAGTGATTAAGAGTAGACACCTCTTCCTTTTTCTTTTGGTGTGTGTTTAGTTTTAGTAGAGGTTTTACGGCGCTCGCAACTGCATAAGATCATATGACCACCAGAAGATTAGAGGTGTTACAAGAGAGTACTTAACACACATAAAAATGAAGAAGGGGAGATAAGGACGATAAATGTTTGATACGAGGAAAGAAGAAGCAAACCGCACCAGAGCACCCGCCTACCACCCGCTTTCATGTGTTTAGCACTCTGAGCCCCGGTCTCCTCAGCTGCCTGTATTTATAACACAGTTTCATTGGTGTGCTAAACTCACCACAACCCAGGGCACTGAGGCATGCATTTGACTTCCCCGTGGTTTTATGCACACAAAAAAAATGAAAATATGCAAACTGACCCCAAAAATGTGAAATTATGCAATTCTGTTATTTTTAACAAAGAATGATAAAAGAAAATAATTTTAAAATGATCAAATTTTGCTAAATTATGCAGGATGCATAAAACCCCGGGGACAGATTTGGTGCGCTGAAGGACAAAAGACCAGTAATCGTGAGGTTCAGGGGTTCGAGCCGCAGGCCCGACATTGTGTCCTTGGAAAAGACACTTTACTGTTACTTTTCAAGAATTTTCCTCACTTCACCCAGGTGGGAATGGGTACCCGGCCATAGACAGCGAAACATCTTGTCAGTATGTTAGTGTCTTAGCGCCTATAAACGGCTACTTGCACTGTATGCTTTCCAGGAAATAAAGTTTTTTTCAGAATGCTCTCAGGTCTGCTGGGGTAATAGTATAGATTGTGAAGCGCATAGAGCTTGCCGTTGCGCGGGTATTTGTGCTATACAAATGCTATCTATTATTATTATTATGAAGAGTGTGGTGGAGGGGTTGGGTTCATCTTCACTGTTGCGCACAGAAGACTTGAGCTCAATTCCAGTGTGGGGAGAATTTTCATTGAGTAACTCGGATCTTGCTGCGAGGATGTTGTTTCTGTCTCTACCCAGATTTTACCTCAGAGATGGGGTTGAATCTTGCCTCCTAAATGGTCTAAATTGTGTTCATGGGGGCATACAAACAGCATTTTTCCCCAAAAAAATAAAAAAATAAAAAAAACAATGGAGAGATCGTTGTGACAGAAAAAGAGATAAAGATCTAAGTCTTTAAAGTTTGTTTTTCTATTATCTCAGAATTGCAAATACCTGGCGTTGCTGGTTTTTCCCTTGTGCCCTTCATATATATATATGGGGAGTGCTTATTTGGGCCACATATGGCCTAAATAAGGTAAGGGAGGGGGGTTTAGCTTATTTAGGCCACACT
>NW_004798228.1:205672-214789 GCF_000002075.1 Aplysia californica | reverse complement strand
CTTGTGCCCTTCATATATATATATATGATATAAATATATATATATAGAGAGAGAGAGGCTGTATAAATTTTTTTAAAAACAAGAATGAAGGTAGTTCAGCCGTAGGCGTGACCAGAACCTGTAGGGTTAACATTTCGCTACCCTAGAATTACAAACGTCTCCCTGCTTAGTACCTTGTTTTGAGAAATTTGATGTGAAAAATTGTGCATTTTACAACATGTCAAATCTTTTTCAAATGCGATTCTTTGAAAATTTTGCTGATAACGACTACGAATGATCTTATGATTTTGATAGGGCAGACAGAACATTTAGTTTCTGGGAGACATCATGGTCTAAGTAACTCGAAACGGACAAAAATGTCAGATAGAAATTTGTAAAGTTTCTAAGGTAGCGATTTGTAGTTTTGTAACTTGTCCTGTCTCATCCTGGGTGCTGCAGGAGCCTTCCTCCTTATTGCTGTACAGTTTACTAGCTTGCTTCATGTTACTTGTGCTATCTGACCACAGAAACCTTTGGCTCAGCGATGTGTGAGTGCAAGTTGCGCATGTTAAAGATGCATTGGTGGTCCAAAATCGATAATCGATAAGAGTAGGCTTCGACCGCCACCCGCGCTTAATTCAAAATTTCCTACCAACTGAAAATGTTAGTTGTGTCCCGTGCGCTCATACGACCTTATGCAGTTGTGAGCACCGTAAAACACTTAGCTACCTGCATGAGTGGATGGGTGGTGAGGATTTTCCTCGGTGGAAGAAGCCAGTGGTCTGGGTCCGGCCGGAGTGCATTGTGGGTGGTTGGAGGAGGGTACCACTGGTTGGTCCTCCTCGTTTTCTTTTCCCTCTTTTGTTTCTGTCTGTCTTGCTTTTTTTCCTGCACTTGATGATTAATGTTGGGTTGATGTGCTTTTCTCTACTGAAACTAACAATCAGAATGTATCAAGTTGATAAGATACCTGGTTGAGATGTGTTCAAAATTTTTTTTTTAATATGTGGGTAGTTCGAGGGTGCTCTGGTGTGGTTTGCTTCTTCTTTCCTATCGAACATCTATCGTCCTTAATTTCCCCTCCTTCTTTTTTATATTTGTTACTCTCTTGTACATTGTAACACCTATAATCTTCTGGCGCTCATATGACCTAATGCAGTTGTGAGCGCCGTAAAACCTCTACTAAAACAAGCAAACAGAATGTATCAATTGATACTTGTAGATACCTGTGGTTGAGATGTGTTCAGAATTTTTTTTAAAATAAAAATATCTATGCAAACATAAGCTTCTGAATCTGAATATAGGCTAGAGCGTTCTACTAGACTAGATGTAGAAATGGTGGCTTTTAAGGACAAGCGTGCTAACCAAGATTTCGAGGGTTTCCTGGAATCTTGACCTACACCAAAAGTTGACATTGCTCTACCTATAGATGAGAGAAGTTTGGTTTCTTTGGTGTATATATTTGTTTTGTTATAGAGAAAACTGTCCTTGTCTTTTAAAGAAACTGAACAGGGGGGCAAAAACTTTACCTTCAATTTTCTCAAAACAGCATTTTTCGCGACAGCCCCCTTGTGCTTAAAAGTGACCAAATATCTTGTTGTTTATCTGAATCTCTCTTCCTGTTTTGTTTCTATTCCCATCTAGATCTACTACATGTATTAATGATGTGCCTTTTCTCTTGACCATGTGACAGACGCTGTCCTCAAGTTGTTTGTTTTGTTACAACATGACACAACGCTGCATCTTAAGATGCGTTTTGTTTTTATGTCTGGGATATATATATATCAATTAACAAGATGCTGTTGTTACTGTCCTGTGTGAAAGGAATACAATTGAACCTGTCCATGACAACCACCCTTTGTTGTGGGTGGTTGGCGGGTGCTTTGGTGTGGTTTGCTTCTTCTTTCCTATCAAACATCTATCGTCCTTATCTCCCCTCCTTCTTTTTTATGTTTGTTACTCTCTTTTAACACCTCTAAATCTAATCTTCTGGCGCTCTTATGAACTTATGCAGTTGCGAGCGCCGTAAAACCTCTACTAAAACAAACCTTTGTTTGATGAGGAGATAAGTGGCCATCTCAGACAAGTGGTCCTCTTGAAAAGTGTCATTGTTAGTTGTTTTTTAATTGCAAAGAGGGGGGGGGGGGGTAGGGGGTAGTTAAAAGTGGTAGCTTGTACAGGTGGTTTTTCACCCCCCGGGACAGTGCCACTGACTGTAGTGTCTTTAGGCCATTCCCAAAGGGGGGACATTTCTCGTTCAAGCACAGTCGAATCATAAATGGGCTGATTCATGTCACGCTCATAACTGTGCCTGATCTACAACCGGGAACTGCGGCTTTTTCTTTCCTAATCCTTACTGTCATTTTCCTCTACTTCTTTTGTATGTTTGTCACTCTCTTGTGACCCACTATTTCCGGGGTGCCTTGATAGTCGAAGCAGACCTTGTGCTGTTAAAGCTGGAGAGGTGAACAGAGTAAGTCTGATTCACTGTAAAGACTTCTCTGTTGAGACCCACTCCTTGTTGCGAGCGCCGTAAAACCCTCTACTATAATGAAAAGAAAAATAACAGGTGGTTGTCTTGGACAGGTAGCCTTAGAGCAGGTTTGACTCAAGGCATTTTCAATGTTTGAACCAAAAAAAAAAAAAAGAAATCTCTAGGGATCTCAAAGTCAAAGCTACTCAAATATCAAACATTGGTGTAAACCAATTGCTACCATGCAATAAAAAGTTTTTTGTTTTTTTTTAAATAGATATTTCTTAGTATTTTTTCAAGAAAACTTTAAGAGACATGAGTTATGAGCTCTCCATCATTAGTTGATGTGAATCGAAAGATAGAGTCTGGCATTAAACTTTTTGGGGTTTTTTGTTTTTTTATGGACCTTATGCTGTTCAGGAGTTTTGTCTCTTTCCAATTGTAACGACAATGCAGCCTCTCTATAACGACGTTTGATATAACGAAATCCTCGTTATAGCAACATGGTGCCCAGGCCCCGATTTTTTCCTGATATATTAGTAATATTTTTGGTTGCCTCTCTATAATGACAACTCTCTATATCGACATTTCTATCTGGTCCCAACGATGTCATTATAGAGAGGCTGCACTGTATCTGTACGATATTACTGACATCATGTTACATGTTTTTTCTTCTTCATCCAAATACCAAAGTTTGTCTAGAAGTGATTTTGTGATTGGTACCTAGCACTTGAAATTCTAATTTCATATAATATATGTATTGATGTTGCTGAAGAAATACACCAGTCTGTAGTGTAGCAGGCAGTTAGGCACTTTCCTGTCGTTCGCAGGAGACCCAAGTGAAGAGAATTTTTATTGAGTGTGTCAATCCTGCTGGGATGTTGTACATAACATTGTGTATCCCTCTCAGCCTAAGGTGCCCTTGACAAGCAGGGTCAAAGTTCAAAGCCTGCCTACCTAAAGATCTAAATTATGTCGTGGATGGGGCGGCCTATAAACAACTTCATTAAAAAAACTATACGGTAGAATTATAGCCTCCACCAGACTAAATATGTGAAGCAGGCACTCGTCTTATTCGTGGTACAAGATGTATTAGCCAATGAAATGATCTATAAATTATATCCTATTCCCTGAACACTGGTTTCCGCAGGGTACAAAATGTTCATGATTTTTTACACTTCTGAATATATATTTCCTGTGGCACTTTGATTTGTATGTTGCACTTCTGTTTGGTAGACAATGATCCTAACTTTTTGAACCACAAAGCCCGGTGAATGTCCATTACTAACACAAAAACTAAAACATTTTGTCACTGTGGGCTCCCTGGCAGAGAGAAGAAAATGTCATGGTTTGTCTGTGGAAAGCACTCAATTTAAAAAAAAATATAGTTGTAGAAAATAAGTACCTTACAAAATCTTCTTTGGCATCTCTGTATTTTCTCTCAAATTAATTTTTGTCCATTCCTTCCCTGCTTCATACTGGATGTTTGTTCAAAGAAATGTCTTCCCAATATCAGTTCATCTTCCTACCACGTTAGTGAAGCCGCGATAAGCTGTCCCCGCAGTTTTATTATGCAAAAAAATTTCTGAAATTGTGCAAACCGAGCCCAAAAATGTGAAATTAAGCGATTCTGTTAATTTTTAACTAAGAAAGATAAAGGAAAATAATTAGAAATTATGCACACAAAAATTTTGCTAAATTGTGCAGGATGCACAAAACCCTGGGGACAGGATAAGGCATCCAGTTCATAACTATCAGGGATTTGCATTGTCAAGTTTTTATTCCAATCTAAGCCAGTCTCAACACTCAAGATTTTGTCGTGTTGAAGGACGGGAACTTTTGTGAAAAAGTCACCCTCAATCCGATGTTTTGAAAGTTTTGTGTAAAGTTTTTCCTTCTAAAAATATAATAGTAATAACAGTATAGTGGTGTATTAAATTGTACATAGAAGGCCTACATATATATATGGGAATTTCTCAATCCGTTCTCCAACAAGCAATTTAACCCCCACGAGTGCTTTCACCTCTTGAAGCTAGTCGCACTCTTCCATAGCCTTGTAATACCCTAGACTATGCACTCAGGTGGGACATTATTATGGTTCATTATGGTGGAGCGCGCCATTTGACTCAATTTGGAGCCAGATAAAGTGTGAAGGGAGGGGGGAAGGCGTCATGCGCACTCAACTGTAGGGATACCAAAGATCGTTCATAACAAGAATGTTCACTCTGCCAAAAAAGTGTCCGTGGAAGTCCGTGCATAGCTTCAGATGGCGCTGCAGTCTTTGTTTTGAAGCTCTCTATCGTTTCTGCAGAAGCAGAATAGGAATAGCATAGTTTGTTGGTTTCATTTTCATTGTTTTTCCCTACAAATAGGGTAAATCTGTTCGCAAAGTTCGCGCTTTTGCAAAGAGGGCGCCACCAAATTTTGAGGATACTTTTTTAATTGGCTCAACAGAGAGGAGTGAACTATCTTGTTATACACGATCTATGGCAATACTGAAGTTGTTTCGCGCTTCATTTTGGCGCTCCTGGTGTGCAGACTTCACATCAAAGTTTTTAGAAAGAGCAGAGTGCGGTGACCATGACAGTGCATAGAATGGGATATTAATCTTCAAGTCTGTGCACTTTCCTTACTTTTGTGCGTGTGTGAATTGGTCGCTTTTAAGCACAAAGGGGCTATACCGGAAAATACTGTTTTGAGAAAATCGAAGGTAAAGTTTTTGCCCCTCGTTCAGTTTCTTTAAAAGACAAGGAGAGTTTTTTCTATAACCAAACAAATATATATAATACAAAGCAATGAAACCAAACTTCTCCTATAGGTAGGGCAATGCCCGCTTTTGGTGAGGGTCAAGATTTCTGGAAACCCCCGAAATCTGAGTTAGCCCGCTTGTCCTTAAAAGCGACCAATTGTGAATGACTGGTTCTGGTGAAATATGTGGTGTCCCATTACAAAAGTATGCATGTCCCCTAACCTAACGCACAAATCAACACATAATATTTTATAAATGTGTGAAAATTCTGGGTGTGTCATGGACATGAAAAGTGTACATTGCCATCATTTTATTTCATGTGTCTGTTTCTTTGTGTAGTCGACTCCGAGTGTGTTGAAGTCCCCTTAGTTGATGTTTACTTTATTTCACTCCGCTGACGACATCAACACATCTGTAGTCGACTGTGTCTAGATTATTGTCGGCCAACTGTTCAGATGTACCATCCGTACTTCGTGCTTGATATATATATATATATATAATAAAAATATAATATATATATATATATATATATATAATAAAAATATATAATATATATATATATATATATATATATATATATATATATATATATATATATATATATATATATATATATATATATAAATATATATATATATATATATATATATATATATATAAAAGATATAATCAACTTGTAAATGTAAAAGGAAGCAAGAAAAGCACATTATCATGTAGGTAAAAATTTTGACAAAATATTTCAGGAGCACTTGCAACCAATACCACAGATTAATTTAACCCTATTGGTAATCGTACGTCGTGTTTTACTATCGTATCCATACGACGTGGGAAGTCTGTGCCACCACTTTCCAAGGAGGAAATTTACTTGTTAATCTGATCCGTAAGCTTTGTATAGTAGTCTGTCAAAATGATTTATTGAGAAATACTAAAAGTTTGAAAGAGACCTTAGCACTAGAAGTATTCTAAAATGTGAAGAATGCAGCCCATGGGGTAGATTACCGTAGAAAATGACCCCAGGCATACGGATAGGGTTGATATGTGTTATTGGTTGCATGTGCTTGAGAGATATATATAATCAACTTGTAAATGTAAAAGAAAGTGAGGAAAAAACAACTATTTTGAGCACTTGCAACTGATACCACAGATTTAAGAAACTACAACCAAACAGCTGACTAACTAGATTCTACATATTGAGTTTTTACTGAAGGAACCCCCCCCCTGATTTTCAATAAAATGGCAGCCGAACATAGATGTTTTGCTCTCATGACTATTTAGTTTAGCTGGTTTATTATATTGGTCACAGGGCTGGAATTGAAATAGCCTCTGTGTGGTGAAATGGGAGTTTCCTTGCTGTTTTTGAACCCTTTGAACCTTGAGGCCCTGCTCCTGTGTGCACTGGAATACTGGTGTATCGGGAAATTGGGACACAGAAACCTACTGGCCAGACTGAAATATCGATCTTTCAGGTTTAATTTTGATAAAGGATTAAATATTTTTGTAAAGTGCTTAGAGCATGCTGTAAAGCATGGATATACAGTATATATAATTAATTTTATTAGTACATGTAGTAATATTATAAGATAAGATGAGATGATAGCCTACTTAATCGTCCCAGTGGAAAATTTTACGAAGTGTTAAAGCATTAGAAGGAAATTTGTAGTGACGTGATTTGTGTCTGGAGGTCGTGGATAGAATTGACTCTGGATGTAAATGATGTTGAGTTTGTTATTTCTGACAGCATGGAGTTCTCATATATAAAAATGTGAATACTATTGTTTGAGATGAATAAAAATGAACGCATGATGAGAAAGATATTTTCTGTGTTTCTCGATTTTTTTTATGTAATCATCCTCATCAACAAAATTTGCATTGTACTTTCATTTATGAGGTTGGATGATTTAACGACTCATTGGGATACGGTATCCCTGTAGACAGAGGGAGATACTCGATAAAGAAGATCTGCCAAGTTGAGATTTTTAAAATTGGTAATAAAAAGGCCAAAAATTTGTAAAATTAATAACAGTATACTTGGGGGCTATCCCGAAAAATGCTATTTTGAGAAAATCGAAGGCAAAGTTTTTTGCCCCTTATTCAGTTTCTTTAAAAGACAGGAAGAGTTTTCTCTATAGCCAACAAATATACACACAAATGAAACCAAACTTCTCCTCTATAGGTAGGGTAATGCCCACTTTTGGTGTGGTTCAAGATTTTTGGAAACCCCCGAAATCTGGGTTAGCTCGCCTGTCCTTAAAAGCGACCATATGAGGTTAGATGGTTTAATGACTCAGTGGGATACGTATCCCTGTAGACTGGGGGAGAGACTCGATAAAGAAGAGAAGACCTGCCAAGTTGAGACTTAAAAAATTGGTAATAAAAAGGCCAAAAATGAGTAATTTCACTTGAAAAATTAGTAATAAATTAGTAATAGTTTAAGTTTCTTTCTATGAAGTAGGGATCTACTAAAAAAAAAAAGAATAAAAATTTGAGTGACAGCTTACTTACATTTTCTATGTACGGTTGACTATTTACATGGAGAAGGCTTCTGATTCCGAGTCATTGAGAGGCTAATGAATTAGTATAGACACTCTTCATGATCGTCTAAGAATGATTTTCATGCGATCTAGTTGTAAAATTAATTATTAATAAAATTGACTCGAATTTCCTAAATTCATTGTATGTTCGTATTTTCATAGTGGGGTCAAATTTCTAGCATATTTTCGTATTATGAAAATTTCATAAATATAAGCAGGTCATGATAAAGCTGTCCCTGCGATTTTATGCAAAAAAAATTCTGAAATTATTCAAACTGAGCCCAAGAATGTGAAATTATGCGATTTTGTTAATTTTAACAAAGAATGTTAAAGGAAAATAATCAGAAATTGTGCAAAAAATGATCAACTGTTGCTAAAGTATGTAGGGTGCACAAAACTCCGGGGACAGATAAAGTAACTTCCCCACTCAGGAACACACACACTGTGTGCAAGGGCGAAGATGCCAGTTATTACACTATGTTTCAGTGGATAGCCTTTTGTCAGTTCGTTTTTCACATATATTTCACCATCATCATCATCGCGTGCCAGATCTGAAGTAGACATCTAAAATCAAATCATGGTTCGCACTCATTTCTCTATTTGGTTTGGGGGAAAAAAAAACAAAAAAACCAACACACGACTATTTTACTATCCCAGCCTTTCCCCGTCATCCATGTATCTAAGTTGTTCTTAGTCTACCTGTTTCTTGTGCCATCACATCCTTAAAATCCTTTAGTAGTCTTGGAATTGGATAAGAAAAAAAAAGTCCATTTAGCCCTGTAAAGCGCAACAAAAAAAATATTTGGCCAAATGTTTTTTGTTGTTTTGTTTTTTTGTACGAGTTTTACGGCAATCGCAAATGGCATAAGGTCATAATATGAGCGCGCGAAACACAAGTTGGCTGCATTCACAACAGTTCACTGTACGACTGGGCTCGGGTCAATAATCAGATTTTAAAATGTTAAAAAATTTGAGATAAATACCTTTTTAATTTAAAATAACTTTTTAACATAAAAATTTTATTTCATTTTACAATTTCCCATAAAGGCCAATGGCCTTCATAAAATCTAAAATTCTTTTGGGATCAACGACGGAAAACAGATCTTGCAATTTTTTGCATTTAAAATATTTTCTTCGGGTCTCTCTGGTCTAAACATTCTGTTAAAATGTGTCTAATACTAATGGTAAAATCTGTGTCGCATCCGATACAGAATGGCTTCTCATCTCCCTGAAGGAGGTATTTAATTTAGGGAGTGCTTATTTAGGCCACATATGGCCTAAATAAGGTAAGGGAGGGGGGTTTAGCTTATTTAGGCCACAGTGGACTGTGGCCTAAATAAGGTAAGGGAGGGGGGTTTAGCTTATTCAGGCCACAGTGGACTGTG
>NW_004798228.1:185546-205572 GCF_000002075.1 Aplysia californica | reverse complement strand
TTTCGTATTATGAAAATTTCATAAATATAAGCAGGTCATGATAAAGCTGTCCCTGCGATTTTATGCAAAAAAAATTCTGAAATTATTCAAACTGAGCCCAAGAATGTGAAATTATGCGATTTTGTTAATTTTAACAAAGAATGTTAAAGGAAAATAATCAGAAATTGTGCAAAAAATGATCAACTGTTGCTAAAGTATGTGGGGTGCATAAAACTCCGGGGACAGATAAAGTAACTTCCCCACTCAGGAATTGAACACACACACTGTGTGCAAGGGCGAAGATGCCAGTTATTACACTATGTTTCAGTGGATAGCCTTTTGTCAATTCGTTTTTCACATATATATATTACACCATCATCATCGCGTGCCAGATCTGAAGTAGACATCTAAAATCCAATCATGGTTCGCACTCATTTCTCTATTTGGTTTGGAAAAAAAAAAAAAACAAACAACACACGACTATTTTACTATCCCAGCCTTTCCCTGTCATCTATGTATCTAAGTTGTTCTTAGTCTACCTCTGTTTCTTGTGCCATCACATCCTTAAAATCCTTTAGTAGTCCTGGAATTGGATAAGAAAAAAAAAGCCCATTTAGCCCTGTAAAGCGCTACGAAAAAATATTTGGCCAAATGTTTTTTGTTGTTTTGTTTTTTTGTACGAGTTTTACGGCGCTCGCAAACTGCATAAGGTCATATGAGCGCGTGAAACACAAGTTGGTTGCATTCACAACAGTTCACTGTACGACTGGGCTCGGGTCAATAATCATATTTTAAAATGTTAAAATGTTAAAAAATTTGAGATAAATACATTTTTTATTTAAAATAACTTTTTAACATAAAAATTTTAAACAATTTTATTTCATTTTACAATTACCCATAAAGGCCAATTGGCCTTCATAAAATCTAAAATTCTGTTGGGATCAATGACGGAAAACATCTTGCAATTTTTTGCATTTAAAATATTTCCTTCGGGTCTCTCTGGTCTAGACATTCTGTTAAAATGTGTCTAAAACTAATGGTAAAATCTGTGTCGCATGCGACACAGAACGGCTTCTCATCTCCCTGAAGGAGGTATTTAATTTATGTGTCAGGGACATGTGTCCGATGCGTAATCGAATAAAAATGACTTTGTCTCTTCTGGAGAGACCCGAATGATTTCAAGGACCCAGTCTGGACTTGTTGTGTAGTTGATTGTTTTCTTGTTTTTTCCAATGCATGTGTCTCCCAAAGACTTGAGTTTCCTCTTTTTATCATTCACAACTCACAGATAAAAACAGTTGGCCAACTGTTTTATCATAGTTCAGTACTGGGCTCACACTAAGCCATGACAAAATGACAGACACGATTTGATAAGAATCAAATAATCTTCATTCTTTCATCTGCTGAATTTTTTTTTTTACATAACAGATTCCACAACACATCGCATGATGAAAGACACTGTACTTTACAAATCAAACACACACCAGTTATTGAGACATGCAAACATTTTTGCTCTCTCCTTCTCAGCCACTCTTGTAAAATTTAATTAAATTAGATATTGTTGTAATTGAGAGGTTTTCACAAGCAAGCTGGAACATCTGAACACAAGCTCTCTCTCTCTCTCTCTCTCTCTCTCTCTCTCTCTCTCACACACACACACACACACACACACATACACATACACAAGCGCACATAAACATACGCATACACACACACACAACATAACTACAACAAAATTAAAAATGAGTGAATCATCAAAATGTGTGAATCATGATACTTGAGGTCGAGTTTATACAAGTAATAACACAAGGGAAGAAAATCCACACTTCTTTGGCGATAAATGTCCCCCCTTTTGCCTTTGATATGGTTTGATTGATACGTTGGAGGAAGGCCATATTCTCCTTCATGGGTGGACAAAAGCAACCATTCTGGCACAATTTTATCAATTTAATCATGTTCAATTTTCTAGTCCTGGTTGAGTATTTTTGATGAAAAAAGCCAATCAGATGACTTCTACACATAGAGGGGAAAAATCTTTGCATGTAGAATACAGGTGTACAAAACGCACTACTGGATGTCCCACTCACATTTGATGAAACATTTTACAAAGCACAGGTCAAATGATGAAAATATGGAGTGTAGTGCAATGATTTACCATCGCCATTTCCCAACCCGGCCTAAACCGATATGATTATGCATTTGAATTTGACCATTGACCAATGGGCACCCACCTCAACCATTACAATTACAGAACAAAGTTATTTATAGTCCTCATTTCCCTCTGGCCAAGCCAATACACTGCACTGATTGTGTGTAATTTTGGGATGACATTAGAATATTTCTTCAATAGTAGAGGGTTTTACAGCACTCGCAACTGCATGAGGTCATATGAGCGCCAAGGGGTGGATGTCAACAGAGAAGTCTTTACAGGGAATCAGACTTACTCTGCTCACCTCTCTAGCTTCAACAGCACAAAGTCTGCTTCAACTATCAAGGCACCCTGAAAATAGCATGTCACAAGAGAGTGACAAACATACAAAAGAAGTAGAGGAAAATGACAGTAGTAAGGAATAGGAAAGAAAAAGCAGCAGTTCCCTGTTGTAGATCAGGTACAGTTATGAGCGTGACATGAATCAGCCCATTTACAATTCTACTGTGCTTGAACTTGAATGAGAAATGTCCCCCCTTTGGGAATGGCCTAAAGACACTACAGTCAGTGACACTGCCCTGGGGGAGAGAATATTTCTACACTGGTGAAATGGTATAGATTTAACTTCCTTATCAACCTTATTAGGATATATATAATTTAAGAGGCGGTTTTCTACACACTACTTTGGCATGAAGTTTTAGAAGGATACATGTTAACTATTTCTCAGAGACAATAGGATAGATTACTCACTACCCTAGAATTACAAAATTCTATCTGCTCAGTACCTTGTTTTGAGAAATTTGACGTTAAAAAAATATTGAGTTTCACATGTCAAGCTTTTTTCTAAAGCAATTCTTTCAATATTTTGATAACGACTCCGAAAAATTTTAAGATTTTGTTTGCTAAAAGCAGATAGAACATTTGGTTTTTTACCTCATGATCTTAGTAGTATCTCAAAACAGCCAAAAATGTCAGATAGAACTTTGTAATTCGAAGGTAGCAAACTGTAAAAATACCCGATATATTCTGAGGTGGCCGGCGCCCTGTGAAAGAATGATACACAGCTGGACCAGGGGCACGAGAACTTGAGGAGGAATATATTAAATATGTGTGTGTTTGTGTGTGTGTCTGTGTGTGTGTGTGTGTGTGTGTGTGTGTGTGTGTGTGTGTGTGTGTGTGCCTAAAGAAAGGTACCAAAAGTCGGATTTTAACCATTTTGAGTTGAGGGTTGTACTTAATAGGACATTCAATGCTGAACACTGTAGTTTTTTTTTTTTTTAGAGATATTTTGAGTAGTTTTTCAGATATTGAACATTTTGTGAGGTAGGGTATAAAGATCTAATTTTGAGAAAATTAGCTTTTAAGTTTAGATCACATACAAACTTGAAAAAAAAAACGATGATTCAATTGTTTCTAATGTATTTATTCATGGAACATTCATTTCCAATTCGGTATTCAGTTGACATCAATACCATGATTAGAATTCAATGGTAAAACATAGCGGGGAAGAGAAAACATGCTTCAAGAATAGATCTTAACACCTTTTTAAAAGCAGTTGTCATTATCTATTTAAAACATACCCTACCCTCAAAATAAAATATTTAGAAGTCAAATCAATGAAAACTTTTTTAACACATTGTAAAAAAGTGGTGGAACTATCATTTTTTTTTTTATGGAAACACATTTTGGTCAAAAAAGTAATATTTTGTCATTTTCAACCTGAAGCTCAATATGATCTGAGATGACTTTTGGTACCTTTCTGTAGGTACTCTCACACACACACAAACACACACACACACACACACACACACACACACACACACAAACACACACACACTATACATATATATGAGCCTTTCCTCAGAGTTTGTCTTCCTGATGTACTGTACTCTATGCAGTTTATTCAGGTTTATGTATTATAGGTTTAATGCCCACATCAAATCTATTAGGTTATTTAAGAGGTGGGACCTCCGAGTTTAACGTCCATCTCCGAAAGGACCAAACCAAATGGGAACTTTGTGTAAAGTTCCTTTCCCAAGGACGCAACGTCGAACCGAGCTGAGGCTCAAACCCCCGAACTTGCAATTTCAAGATTACGGGTCCGGTAGCCTAACCACTAGGCTACTGCCACAACGCCAACATCTTGAAAGTTGTTGCTTTAGCAAAACAACGCAAAATCAACCAGGGCAGGCGACAAAAGAAAAGGCTCAAGAAATCATCGGGCGATGCTGAACAAAAAGCTGTTACTACAACCATCACCAGCTCAAAAATTGATGACACTATAGAAAATTTGAAGGAACTTCTGGGCAATTATTAGCCCGAGAGAGCACTGAAGTTTGTAATAACCCAAACCCGAATTTCCAACTTTGGAATCAAGACACAAAGGTGGACATTTCAAGAGAAAAGCTTTGTGCTGTCGTAGTCAGTTGTACCATGCCAGCAAAAGAGCATATTATGGCCTTACTTTAAAACATCTTCCATCTACCAACCCCACGCACCCTTTCTTTAGCCAGGCACAATGTTAACATCTGCCCAGGGATCTGTGAAAACATCATGTGTTTGTTCAGGATTAAAGTGATGCAGATGAGCACTCAAGAGAAAATGTGCAGAAAAAATGGTGAAATGGTACAGGTTTAACGCCCGTATCAACATTATTAGTGGATCAAGTCAGGGAAGACCCTTTGTGACTCCTGTCGAGGAACAGTGAAAAACGCAGAAACAAGAGCTGCAGCTTCAAGGTCACACATTATCCAAAGCGCACAAGATCTGTATGATTTCTGTTCAGAAAAAAATGTCTGTAACGGATACATCAACTGAAGATAGTTGTTGTCAACCTAAATTTATTCGATTTTTTTCATTGATAAAAGATGGTGAAATCACAAGGGCTAATCCCACAAATGTTCATGTTGTAAAGAGCACAAGAGATATTCACTCACTAAGGCCATTGAAAAAAGATGTTATTCAAGTAAAACACCTATCATGTTTCTGGGATTCAGGCATCAAATTGACCTCACTTATCTTTTTTTAAAAGTTTTAGTAGAGTGTTACGGCGCTCGCAACTGCATAAGGTCAGACCTCACTTATCTGCTCCGCAGACAAACAAGGTCGAAATGATGCACACCTCACAAACGCACAAACCAACATTGTTAAGATCGCCACGGCAAACGGTGATCTGCAACAAAAGGAAAGAGAGAGACAGATCTTGTCTTGCAATAATTTTATGACCTCAAACATCTGGTATGAAAATCACCCAAGAAGACGATACACTTGGATGAGTCCTGGCGATAGAAATAGAAACCAAATAGACTTCATACTTATTCAGAAACATTTTAGAAATGCAATTAATTTGTTTAAATCACTGCCAGGAGCAGACTGTGATAGTGACCATGTACCAGTCACGTGTAAAATGCAGATGAGACTTAAGAAACTTAAATAAACAATGCACGCAATGCAGTTCAAGTGACCTGTTCTTTCTTTGCCTTCTCTTTCTTCTCCTTCTACACATGCGATACATCGTGTCTCAAGCCCTACACACTAGATCTATACGTCAAGTCTTTTTCTCTGTTCTCTGCCTTTCAGTAATTGTCTATTTTTCATATGTGGTGAGCCTAGATCTGCTATCCCTATAGATCACTATTGCTATCGTTAGTCTGAGTTACCATTCACGTTTCACTCATGATCTTAGATTGTTTGACACAGTACAGAGATAGATCTAGATCTAGAACTTCACCCTAGATCTAGAAGATTTATTCTAGATGATGAGTAGATCTCCAGTCGTACTCGTAGGTGCATTTTAGAGAGTGAATGGGTTGGAAATTGTTCTGAGCATGGTAAGACTTGGAGGAATCATAAGATTCTAACCCGTTTAATTCCATTTGTAACAACTATACATTGAAAATATTGTACTTGAGTCTTGGGTTTGAGCATTCCGAGAGACAGATAAAAAGGAAGTGTGTTATAATATTTAGCATGATTGTTGTGTCACGTTTTCTATGAAATAAACAAGTGACCTGTTCTTGGAAATTGTTCTGAGTATGTTAGACTTGGAGGAATCATATGATTGTAATCATTTGTCCTCTGCAAATTTGAAAATGACTTCGGCCGCAGGGGAACCCCTGCCCAATTTTTTTGTTTGACGCAATGGCATTTTCTTGAGACCTGAAAAACAGAACAGCCCAAGGAGTGAGGAATCATAAGGTCCTAATGATCTGTCCTCAGCAAATTTGAAAATGGCTTCGGCCATAGGGGAACCCCTGCCCAATTTTTTTGCTAGACAGAATGGCATTTTCTTGTAGCGCTCATTATTTGTTTGCTCAATACTAAAGGGTTGTGTTTTTTGTTATTCTGTATTCACAGATCCAATCATTGGTCATTCTAGATCTAGTTCTTTGTGCAGCTCGTAATAGAGAAAATAGGCCCTTGAGTTACAAAGTCTCTTTACCTCTGTGTTTACAGATTCAACATGGTGAACTTGAACCGAAAAACAAAGGAAACGAATACCTTTGGGAAAAAGAGAGGCCGTGCACAACAACTTCGGATGGCTCGGCTCAGCAAGGCTACTCAAAACAAGCAGCCAGTGGAAACTGCCTCCCAGTCTTCACCTTCATTGCCCTTGTCAATCACTTCATTGCTATCAACCCAGACGGCCACTTCTCCAACTCGCTCGTCCGCCACTTCTCCAACTCGCTCGCCAGCCACTACCCCATTGCCCTCGTCAAGCCCATCTACTTCAACAGTTCAAACCTCTGCATCAAAGAGAAAACTAGCCTACAATTCACCTGTTCATTCAACGATTTCTGATGATTTGAAGAAATGGCCAACGACCTACACCGATCTTGACACTTTGAAACCTCTGTTTGAAAATGTTTTGTGCCCTGAATGTTTTGAGCCCTCGCTTACTCTTCAGGTGGATGGAAAAAAAACTTGTGGCCTCGCAATCTTCTTGACTGTGCAATGTTCTAAATGCAATGCTGAGGTTTCATCAACTTGCACCTCAAAAAAATGTGGGTCTGTATATGACATCAACAGACGTGCTGTCGCTGCCGCTTCTGCTACAGGGATGGGTCATGAAGGACTAGGCAAATTCTCGGAAATCATGAACCTGCCTACCCTTCACCACAAAACATTTTCGTCTCATGTGAAATCAGTGAGCAAGAAGTGTGACGAATTTTCCAGGGACATTCTTTCCACATCAGTGGAGAAAGTGAAAAGGGCTTACGACGAACAGGAGTCTGTTATCAAAGATGTCCACGTATCCTTCGATGGGAGCTGGCACAAAAGGGGCCATACGTCGAAATCTGGAATTGCCTTGGCCATCGACCGAAAAACAGGACTTATCATAGACTATGAAATCCTCACTAGCTATTGCCCTATGTGTGCAACTACAGGGGTAAGGCTACAGAAGCAGAACATTCTTCAGTATGAACTCTGGCTCTGGGTTCACAAACCACAGTGCTATGCCAGCGGTGGAATGGAGAAGGAGGCAGCACTCCGAATCTGGAGTAGATCCATCCTGAAGAACGGTCTGCGCTATATATCCATGATCAGTGATGGAGATGCCAAGACAATATCGGCAATTCATGAACTTGATCCGTACCCTGGCATTGTGGTAGAGAAACATGAATGCGTAAATCATGTCGGGAAGAGACTTGGGAAAGCCCTCCGTAACATTGTTAGTGAAAAGTCAAAGCAAAAGGTCACACTTGGTGGTAACGGCCACGGAAAACTGAGGGAAAAGGTGATTGTCAAGCTGCCGGCCTATTACACGACTGCCATCAGGTCCAACAACACGGTGCCTGCAATGAAAAATGCCATTATGGCAATCGTAAATCACTGCTCATCGACTGACGAGGCTCCCCAACATCAACTCTGCCCCAGTGGGGAAAGCTCGAGGTGTTTTTTCAGGAAAGCAAAGGCCAGAGGTATAGATCCTGGAAGCCACACAGAGAATTTGGGGACTCCTCTTTGCCAGCTAGTCACTGACAACATTCGCCCAATTTTTGAACGGATGTCATCCGAAGACCTGCTGAGCCGTTGCATTCTACAGTCTACTCAGAATGCCAACGAGAGTGCCCACGCTTCAATTTGGGCCCGCTGTCCGAAGCATGTTTTTGCTAACAGAGACAGGCTCAGCATTGCCGTTTCAATTGGAGTGTCTGAGTTCAACTTTGGCTCCTCTTCAACGCGGAAGTTCATGAGAGCTCTGGACTTAGATGTTAGCGTAGGTACAATGAAGCGTGGGGTCAAGCGCGACCACACCCGAATCAGAAAGGCAGAGGAAGCAGTCACAGAAAAGGCTAGGAAATATAGACTGTTAAAAGCTGAAGCCAAAGAGAGAGAGGAGCAAAGGCTCCAGGAGAGGTTTGGACAGTTCTATGAACCTGGTGGAGGTGACTAGAGAGTTGGTGTTTCAAGTATGCTATTATGTGTTGTTGTATTTTCTGAAAGGAGGGGGGTAGTATGAATTTGGAGGGCAAAAGGAATGTCTAATTGCTTGTATTTTAGTATTTTTTACCATGAAATAATGTAAAAATGAATTCTGCTGCCAAAAAATGATGTTTTGTAGCAAACACAAGTTTCACAATTTTGTGGTGAACGGGGAAAATCTTTATTCTCATTTTTCTCAAAATGGCCCGTATTGATAATTTTTCAGCAGTTTTTGTAGTAAATCTCAGGAAATTACTGACCAAATTCAATGAAATTTGCACACAATATTCCTCAGATGTATGTCTTAGGGGTTACAGGGCCATATTGCTATTATCTTTTGTACATTTTGAGTTTGGGGTCAATATGTTGACCCATCCCCTAAAATATCCGAGTTCAAATTGTGTCCAGAGGTGTAGCCCAACATCTCTATCCAGGGAACAGTTTTCAAATTTCTGGCTTTGTAACCTCTTTTGCTGTGCTTTAGTTGATAGCCATGCCAAATATTTAAGTTACCTCTTTTTTATTTTAGAAGATTTTCTGAAAATAAAATTAGCAAAAAAACGCTGATTCAGCATATTTTTTATCCTTTTATGCAAAAAGTGTGAATGAAAATGTGATTTCTACAGTACACATCCTTCTATTCCATCCACCTACACATGTATATCATGAATTTTAGGCAAAGAATCCATTAACAAGAGATTTGGTGTCAACCCCCTGCCACCTCTCCTTAAAAAGTCAAAGTACCAACCAAAATTTGACATAGATCTTTTAAAGACAATTCAAGAACTGAGAGAATGTTTCAGCCATTACAAAACAGCTCAGTACATGAAGGGAGTTCTCCTCTGGAGCGATCAGCACTGAATGAGTTGAGAGGCGGGAACTCCAAGTTGAACGTCCATCTCCGATGGGATCAAGCCAAATGAGAAATTTGAGTCGAGTGCCTTTCCCCAAGCACACAACGTCAAACCCAGGTGAGGCTCGAACCCCCGAGCCTGCACCTCACGATTACGGGTCTGGTAGCCTAACCACTAGGCTACGACAACAGCACTTTTCGGGGAAGATGTTAAGAAATCTCTCCCACAAGCAAGAGGAGAAATGATTGGCATCCAACCTGACAGAAAAAAGCAGTTACAGTACGATAAAACTTCAACAAAGGAAAGTCTTTTTTTGGAAGACAGAAGCCCTTCGGGCAAAAACAACATAAGGGTCACCATTTGCAAAAGAAAGCCCTTTTCGACAGACGGGAAAACAGTTCCACAAAAAGCAAAAATAATTGAAGGAACGCAGGGAACGACAGATAGACTGGTGCAGAGAAAATAATTTTACGATCTCAAACATCTGCTATGAAAATAACTCAAGAAGACGATACAATTGGACGAGTCCTGGCTATAGAAGTAGAAACATAATAGACTTCATACTTATTCAGAAACATTTTAGAAAAGCAATTAAATCGTCTAAATCACTGCCAGGAGCAGACTGATAGTGACCATGTACCAGTCACGTGTAAAATGCAGATGAGACTGAAGAAACTTAAAAAGTCAAAGTACCAACCAAAATTTGACATAGATCTTTTAAAGACAATTCAAGAACTGAGAGATTGTTTCAGTCATTACAAAACAGCTCAGCATATGAAGGGAGTTCACCTCTGGAGCGCTCAGCACTGAATGAGTTAAGAGGCGGGACCTCCGAGTTGAACATCCATCTCCGATGGGATCAAGCCAAACGAGAAATCTGAGTCAAGTGCCTTTCCGAAGGACACAACATCAAACTGAGCTCAGGCCTGCATCTCACAATTACGGGTCTGGTAGCCTAACCACTAGGCTACGAGAACGGCACTTTTCAGGAATGATGTTAAGAAATCTCTCCCACAAGCAAGAGGAGAAATGACTGGTTTCCAGTTTGACAAAATAGCAGTTGCACTGAATGAAACAAAGGAAAGTCTTTTTTAGGAAGACAGAATATAGAAAAATAGGGAGACTACATATTGTGAACTGGTGATCATTTTTACTTAGTATCATGATGACACAAAAGTCGTCACTGACGGCCTGTCAGTTCCAACCCCTGAAGGTAACTTAAGTGGGGAGAATATTTACAAAGTCCTTGACATTGAGCTCACCAGACTTGAACTTCCTTGGGAAAAGTGCATCAGTTTTGGTGCTGAGAATGCGTACGTGATGCTAGGTCACTTGAATGGTGTGGCTGCCCACATCACTAAGCAGAATCCGGAGGTTTTGACGGAGGTTTTGATTCAAGGCTGCCAATGTCACCTATTGCACATTGGTGAAAAGAAAGGGGCAGAGTCTCTGCGTTGCCCTATTGAAAAGACCTTAATTGAGGTGTTTCACTACCTGGAGAACAGCAGTAAGCGCCTGAAAGAACTCCAGGAAAAGCCTGAAGGAACTCCAGGAATTCCAGCAAGAGTCGGGCACTGCCCTGACAAGGCAGCTGTTGAATGACATTACCGTTGTGAAGATGAAGATGATCAACAGAGGTGAATGTTGTCACAGTGCTGATTTTCCACAGTGCTGATTTTCCTCCAGCAGGGAGGAGGAAGCAAGCGAACAGAGAGAGGAGAGAGGGATCTTCAACCCCAACCAACTATCTGTTCACGGGAAATCACGGCCTTCAAGTGGAAATGGAGCCAAATGCAACACCGTTTGACTACCTGAACCTCATGATAGACAGGACAATCATGAGTCCATCGTCACAGAGACAAACAGGGGATTTGTGTGTGTGTGTGTGTGACAGAGAGTGAGGGAGGGAGGGAGGGAGGGAGAGAGGGAGGGAGAGAGGGAGAGAGAGAGAGAGAGAGAGAGAGAGAGAGAGAGAGAGAGAGAGAGAGAGAGAGAGAGAGAGAGAGATTGAAGAAATGGAATGGAAATTGATTTCAGCTACCAAAGGCTCATTTTATTTTTTATATATATATATATACATAAATAATGTATAACAGGGATAGCTCGAATTTGTCTGGACTGGCCTCGGTAGTTCGAGGGATCTGTAGTCGGAGTGATATCCTACAGAAATAAAGAAAAAGAAAAAAAAACAAGACCGCAGGCACAGTTCGACGGATGCCTGATTTCTAGTCTTCTGAGTTAGACCTATCCGTGTAAAACTGTGTATGTATAGATAGAGGATAAAAGATAGAGTTGGGCCATGGGGACTGGGTAAAGAGAATGAACGTGGGGAACGACAGACAGAATGGAGAGGAGAAAATAATTTTATGATCTCAAACACCTGGTATGAAAATCACCCAAGAAGACAATACACTTGGACGAGTCCTGGCGATAGAAGTAGAAACCAAATAGACTTCATACTTATTCAGAAACATTTTAGAAAAGCAATTAAATCGTCTAAATCACTGCCAGGAGCAGACTGTGATAGTGACCATGTACCAGTCACGAGTAAAATGCAGATGAGACTGAAGAAACTTAAAAAGTCAAAGTACCAACCAAAATTTGACATAGATCTTCTAAAGACAATTCAAGAACTGAGAAAATGTTAACCATTACAAAACAGCTCAGAGTATGAAGGGAGTTCACCTCTGGAGCTCTCAGCACTGAATGAGTTAACTCATTCCCTCAGCTAAGCCGACCAGTCGGCTATGAAAACGTTTTATCTCGACACCTAGCCGACTGGTCAGCTATCAGCATTGGTGAATCAAAAGTGCGAAGTTTTCCAAACTAACTTTCTGAATGAATTATCCACGTTTCCGAAACGGAAGTAGGATACGGATAATGATATTTTTTTTAAACTTACAAGAAGGCGTTTTGGCGGTGCTCTCGTGTTGTTTTGAGCGCGCGAAGTCAGTTCAAATTGTTTTGAGAATTTCACCAGCAAAATGGCTGACGGGGGAGATGAAGCAGGCCCTAGTTCGGGAAGGCGACAACGTCTTACAGCCCAACAAGCCCTTGGTTTGTTCCAAACTCTTGCCAGTGATGACAACTTAGCGAGTGAAAGGGAAGTAGAATTTAGTGATGGTGGTTCTGACAGTGATGGCGAGCGGAATGCCATGAACTTTGAGTCTGATAGTGATAGCTCTAGTGACACTGAAGGATCAGCTGCTCGGCCACGCCCACAAACTCACATTGTAAACAACGCAGCAACTGATTGGGTTGAAGTCTCGCAAAATCTAGGACTAGATCTAACCCCACTTCACCAACAGAATGTTTGTACAACAAGAAACCAGTTTGGAGATCCTCTTCCCCCTAGATCTAACCGAAGACAAGTGCCAGGGGTGAATGCAAACCTCGACCAGTCATTCAGTCCTCTCAACTGTTTGAAAGTAATTCTCACGCAGGACATTATTGACGATCTTATCAAGTCAACAAATAAATATGACGAGAAAAGGTGCAGGCCACATAGGCCTTGTATAAAAAAACGGTCAGTTTAACATACATGGGAGAAAGTGTCGGAGTACGACATGGTGAAATTTTTCTGTGTGCTCATAGCTATGGGCCTTGAAGTTAGACCTAGTGTTAGCAACTACTGGTCAACAGAAGAAATCATGTACAATGCTTTCTATCACATCATGTTTCGAAGAGAACGATTCGAAAGCATTTACCACACCATGCTTCACTGCTCTGATCCAGACAGTGAGAACAAACACAAAATAGAACTGCTCATTGATGCTGTCATGGAGGCCTCCAGAGAAGCATTCTACCCGTTCCAAAATTTGTCTATTGATGAAATGGTCGTGGGCTTTACTGGACGATGGAAGTTCAAACAATACAATCCGTCGAAACCCAAAAAATATCACATCAAGACGTTTGGACTGGTCGACTCCACTAAGGGCTTTGTCTTACGTGTTTTCCCTTACTTTGGGAGACATACGTCCTACAACCCTGCACTGGATCATAACTCTGGCATGGCCATCAAAGTCTTTGATACGCTCCTGAAAGATGTTGGAACTGGTCATCATATTTTTGCTTTCAAGTAAGTAGCAGTACTGCTCTTGTACTAGATCTAGTAGTAACATCAAATAATTGTGTCTGTGTCAGCTAGATCTATCTGTAAAATCCAGATAAAATTCACTGCTCTTTCTTTTTTAAAAAAAGGATTTTTTTAAAGATTATTTATTAGCCTTTAGATCTAGATCCATGTCATATTGACTCATAGTCAGTGTCCGTTATCTTTTCACCACCTTTAGAATTGATATTACAGCTCAGTTGTTGCAGCATTGATGAGTGTGTGACTGTGAAAAAGTAAGCCTGTGCATATTTGAGTGTTGTTTTCTTTGATGCCCAGTGTGACTTGTACGCTGTTGTTCGTGCCATAAATAAATCTACTTTATGGGATAACTAATATTTTCTCCCTTTTTTTCTTGTCTTAGGTATTACACGACAGAAGCCTGGTCGGGTACCTTTCAGGCCGGTCGCTGTACTACACTGGTACTCTGAACCTGAACAGGAAATATTTCCCACCTCAGCTGAAAAACATCAAAACGATGAAGCACATGGAGGCAAAACACTACCTGCGGAATGGCGAATCCATGCTCGTTACAGCGTGGAAGGACAAAAAGGCTAAAAATCCTTGTGTTGTTGTGTCAACCAAAGCAGAAAAATCCTTCTACACCAATGCAAAGAACAAGACAAAGCCAACAGTTGTGAACAACTACAACATGTCCACGGGTGGCAGCGACAAAGTCGATCAAAGGGTCACGTACTACAGCAACACCGACCGAAAATCGTACAAATGGTGGAAAAAGCAGGGGTTTTTTTTTGGATTTTCGAAATTGCGCAGAACAATGCGTTTGTTCTCTATGCTCTTACGAGAGAACAGGGAACAGCAAAGATGAGCATGAAAGCTTTCAAGCTGAACCTCCTGAAGCAGCTGCAACACAAGGCAGCGACACTGATGCCTGTTTTGTTTTAGTAGAGGTTTTACGGCGCTCGCAACTGCATACGGTCACATGAGCGCCAGAAGATTAGAGGTGTTACAAGAGAGTAACAAACATAAAAAAGAAGAACGGGAGATAAGGACGATAGATGCTTGATAGGAAAGAAGAAGCAGACCACACCAGAGCACCCACTTGCTGAGATTTCAGGAAAGGCTCATATATAAATAAATATATATATATGTACAGTATAACATGGATAGCTCAAATTTGTTGGGACCGGCCTCAGTAGTTCGAGGCATCCATAGTTCGAGGTATATCTCACAAAGATAAAGAAGAAAAAAGCCCCCCAAAAACGGGACCGCAGGCACAATTCAACAGATGTGTGACTTCAAGTCCTCTGTGTTCGACCTCCCATGTTATACTGTGTATGTGTGTATATATCTCCGTGACTGGTGCTGTAAGGGTTAACTTTCCTTGAGCTCTGCCTGACACTGATGTAACAGTTCTTGCACTTGATGAACCAGGAAATGGCTGCCACCCAGAGACACGGAGAAGATTTCAAGGCCCTGGGGAGAAAAAAAAAAGATCGGAAAGAACATTATGATATGTGTTTATAGCCTGAGAGTCTTTGAAAACTAAGAAAAAAAAAAATTACATATTTTGTGGCTTTCATCAACGTTTTACGGTAAAATTCATATGGAAATGTGTTTTTATATGGACATAAAAGGTGATGAGCGTAAAAGCAAAAATTTGATCAAATAGGCCAAACTGGGAACAAAGTCTGTTTCTTCGATTTTATTTTTATGATGAGCGCCTGATTTCACCACAATGCCTCACATATAGTACAGCGTCAGCTTAGACCTGGAACTTAAAGATGAAACAAAAAAATAAAAATTTCTTTTCTTTTCCGATCCAGTGGCGACCCGAGTTCTGAGGTAAAATTTTATATGACGCACAGCAGGAGCATATTTGGAGTCAAGTGTGCACTAAAGAGGCTTGAGAATGTTTCTAATAAGTGTTTAAGGGTCTGCTGGGGCAAGAATAGTCCTATGATGCAGAGAGCATGCTGTAAGTAAAGATTAAATATTCCCTACATAAATTGAATTATTTTATTTATTTTTTAAAATTATTTTTTTTAAAGTTATTTAAGCAAACTAATTTTTTTAATTTGTTTATTTATTCTTTGATTTTTTGTTTTTTGGGTGGGTTTTTTTTTGTTAATGCAATTATCAATGATAATTATCATTAATCAGCCCGAACAACCAGATCCTATCCTGCCAACGGGGCACCCTGTACAAGGACTCACCTTTATCAAGTGCATCTCTGCCTCGTGTAGTTTGCCCAGGAAGAGCAGCAGTTTGCCCAGATTGGCGTACATGTATCCGACGCACGGACTGAAAGCTGGATGTAGCGTCCTGGGGAGGTTAACGGGGTAAAAAAGTCAACTTGAGACCCCACTTTTGGAAAATACCTGACCTACTTATGATAATAATAATATAATAATAATAAAAATAATAATAATAATAATGATAATAACAACGATACTAATAATAAATGTATTTATACAGCAAATATCTACAATCAACAGCGATAATAAATGCATTTATATAGCCCAAATCCACACTCTAGGGCATGCCCCCATGCCTTTCACAAATTGTAAGTACTACTACGCACATCTGGGATCTTTACCGTCTGTGGGGCTATTTTGGATCACAGTAAACGTCATGTGTCAATGATCTTTTAACTTACATTAAGCATGGGTCTCAACTCAGAATTTTTAAAAAGGAGGAACTTTCCGTGTGATCGCGACAGAAGCCCATTTTCGCGAGACACCCACTATTATTAAACTGTTGGGAGACCCTAGAATGTTGAAATAAAAACCATCAATTTATCAAAGCAAGGTTATTTCATACCAGTTTGAGGGTTTGGAAGATAATTTCAAGAAAGAGTCACTTTCCAAATATTTACAATATTGATTACATACAGAAAGTGGAGGCGCACTGTGTTCTTGTGCGACTTATTTATATTTTACCTTCATCATATTCGCCTATGTAAACTATATAAAAATGAATCTTGTTTTGAGCCTGGGAAAACCAGAATATCGACTTTCATGAACCAGTCTGGGTGTAATGATTCATATAATAAATGTGAAAGACAAAATTAATGCTCAAACTCAAAGTAAAGTAATAACTTGAATAGCTCAAGTAAACCTATTCAGAGTGAGAGGTGTAAGAACTG
Source organism: Aplysia californica (assembly GCF_000002075.1). Classification (NCBI taxonomy): domain Eukaryota; kingdom Metazoa; phylum Mollusca; class Gastropoda; order Aplysiida; family Aplysiidae; genus Aplysia; species Aplysia californica. Next base: position 188,944 of record NW_004798228.1, on the reverse strand, counting down.
TTGGAGGGCAAGATACAGTGACACTGAAAATCTGCGAATCTTGAACAAAAAGCTAAAATATAGAGACATAATTTACTGTCACCCATCTAATGAAACGCGAACACTTAGGCCCCTGCCTTAAGTTCATTAACACGCTTACAAGTAGTTATGACAGATCCCGATTATACACAAGGCATGCACAAACGCGCACTTTACTTTGCAGAGAGCTGTAGTAGATCTAGTTATCAAAATTCTAAATATTAAAATTTGCTTCCAATTTCTTTTCTTTTTTTGTCCTCTCGTGTTGCGTCCAGCCCTCCCCCCCATCCCCGAGTGTATCTTTTTTAAAAAATCAATAATCTCCCCCCCCCATTACGGAGTCCTTTACTTCACAGCGCTCAGAACGCGCGCATTGACCGGTCACAATGACGAGCCCGACAAGACGCTTGTATAACTTTCTTTTCTTTTTCTATTTTTTTGCTCCCACAAGCAACAGCTCAGTGACGAACATTATTTTCATGGCGACACCACGTTTGTAATGCAGAACCTGCATGTTACAAATGTTGCGTATTCAGACTTTTACAGACAAATTTCTGAGATCTTGATTTTCCGGTCGAGCCTCGGTGTCACACAATTCCGCTTGCCGCCATAGCCGCCTGTTCGCGTGAAACGTACTCTCACAACGGGAAAAGTTGAATTAACATCACAATCGCGACCGGCAAAAATGAACTTAAAGACGTTATCGGATTTGGTTTTCAAATAATATTCGACATCTTTTATGTATTTTCCCGCGTCTCAGCGATTTTTTTTCAAATTTCCGGGTAATTCCCGGGACCTGGCAATCACTCAGCTCCAAGAAACTCTCTTTCCGATTGACCCGCTTTCGCAGTAGCGGAGTTTAGCGGAGGACATGGCGATAGCGGAAATCCGCTAAATAGCGGAATATTGAGACCCGTGATTAAGAATGGGGGGTGGGGGTGGGGAGAAGAGAGGGGGTCAAAAACACCTGACAAAGACATTCAACTGAACAAAGGACCATCCCACCCTCCCCCCACCCCTTTTTTTTAAAGTATCATGATGAGCACTTGGTAGGCCCTCTGGTGTGGTTTGCTCCTTCATTTATATATAAAACATTTATCATCCTTCTCTCTCCTTCTTCTTTTTGTCTAAAGTAACACCTCTAATCTTCTGCATTTTATATTACACAAATTGTGTTGCAAGTGCCATGAAACTCCAATGTGGGGAGTTGACCGTTGCTCTGATGTAGTTTGCTCCTTCTTTCCTATCAAACATCTATCGTCCTGATCTCTCCTACTTCTTTTCTGTGTTTGTTACTCTCTTGTAACACCTCTAATCTTCGGCCCTTATACGACCTTATTGTGTTTTAAGTGCCATAAAACTCTCAACTAAAAAAAACAGAACTTTTTTTTAAAAATTGATGGAGAAACACTCACTGATAGGGCTTCAGGTTTTTTATGCCGAGGTAGAAAGCCTTCTCAAACTCCTGGCTCTCTATTGCTGCATCAAATCCTTTCCCAATCAGCCGCACCAAGTGGACGTTAGTGCTTGGGAGAGTAATCTCTGACAGGCATTTGTCGCAAGTTTCTAGGATTTTCTCTGATGACTCTGAAATAGAATAAACAGTGTTGAAGTTAACATAATATATACTACAGACTTGAAGAACAAAAACTAGGACAGTGTATTAATTATCTAAAAATATTCTTTAAAAAAATAAGTACCAAAAAATAATTAAATAAAATATAACTGTAGCTGATGCGTTGATGTAAAGGCATTTTGCGAGAGCTCCATTTTACAAATCAAGGTAAGGAGCTAAGAAAGCAAGAATGATGTGTAAAATGAATAAAATTTCCTGTCAACTCTGTTATTCTTACCTTGGGCTTTTTGCATGGATTCCACTTTGTCTAAACAAGCTTTCACCTTTGCCAAGTCTCCTGCATGAAAAACAAAACAAAGCAACATTATACAGACTTAAAACTACAGTAAACAGACATAATATAAAAAAAGGAAGGACTAAACAATTCATTTAATTCTTTCAAGCATTTTAACTTATTAAATCACCCATTTTCTTTTCACATAAACAGTTTTTGCATGTGTGTGTGTGTGTGTGTGTGTGTGTGTGTGTGTGTGTGTGTGTGTGTGTGTGTGTGTGTGTGTGTGTGTGTGTGTGTTTTTGAGAGTGTGCATGTGCACATTGTGTCTGTGTATGAGCGCTCATGTGTGTGTGTGTGTGTGTGTGGGCACGCGTGTATGTGCGCGTGTGTGTTTGTGAATGTGCGTTGTGTTGATATGCTTGTGTATGTGTGTTTACCATGCCCCCAGGAAATTTTTCTTTGTGGAGATCAATAAAATGCTACCTATTTTCTATAATAAGTACAACCTCACATCCATTAAACGCCTTAACTCCATGTGAACTCATTTGAGAGAAAACCAAATCCCGTTTTAAATTAGGTAACAAAAATGACTCGATACAGCATATATACCTGTTATTTCTTAAAAACTTTCCAAATTCAGCAACATCTTTTCACAAAAATAAATTCAATAAGACATTATGCGAAAACAGAAGCATCTTCATTTTTTTGTCTCCAAAAAATGGGAGATATAGTGTTCTATCAAATCACTGCAGACATGGATTTTGGCATCTCATAGCATGCCACTACGGCCACCTATGAGGAGAAGATCGGTAATTAAAGAAAAAAATAAAAGTACAAAAACAAATTCTACTCAGTACAACCCAACAAAAGAAAAAGGAGCAATCCGCTTACCTTCCGTACCGCCCTCCACTGAACACATCATCTTTTCCTGGAGTTGAGAAAAATAAAACAAAGTGAGACGTTAATGAAGAACGAATCATAATACAACCGAGCCTAGATTCAATTCTATTGTGACCGTTCGTGACTTTTTATTGCATTCTATATTTTTTAGTGAACACATTGCCAAGCTCACTGCAAGACTGTTTTTCTCATAGATTTGTATACATGTACACACTTTATATATATATGCATAATACTGTGTTTTACGTACACACAAGTCGACTAATCTTTAAGATGTGATATCTTTTTTTATGTAATGTGCATTGAGCATTTTTCTGAAAATGGAAAAGCCCAGTGAAAATGCTATTGTTTGTTATTATAGATCTACTCTAGTGTCAAAGACCACCACCACCACCTGTCCAAGACAACCACCCGAACAAATGACCACCTCCCACTTCCCCTTTGAGTTTCTTTTATTATAAATTAATGACCCTGTCTAAAAGAACCAGTGCCACTTGTCTAAGAAGACCCCTTTTCTCCTCAACAATGGGTGGTCGGTCGTCTTGGATTTTTAGTGTTAGTAAGAGTTTTACGGCAATTGTAACATAATAAGGTCATATAACTGCCGAAGATTTGAGGTGTTACAAG